>NW_026284143.1:0-2500 GCF_023373465.1 Oncorhynchus keta
ACTGCCAACCCACAGCTCTCTGCGTCCTCCCCAACAGGACGGGTAGCCTATTCTCATCAGAGAGGTCTTCAATGTAGTGCACTGCCAACCCACAGCTCTCTGCGTCCTCCCCCAACAGGACGGGTAGCCTATTCTCATCAGAGAGGTCTTCAATGTAGTGCACTGCCAACCCACAGCTCTCTGCGTCCTCCCCCAACCGGACGGGTAGCCTATTCTCATCAGAGAGGTCTTCAATGTAGTGCACTGCCAACCCACAGCTCTCTGCGTCCTCCCCCAACAGGACGGGTAGCCTATCCTCATCAGAGAGGTCTTTAATGTAGTGCACTGCCAACCCACAGCTCTCTGCGTCCTCCCCCAACAGGACGGGTAGCCTATCCTCATCAGAGAGGTCTTTAATGTAGTGCGCTGCCAACCCACAGCTCTCTGCGTCCTCCCCCAACAGGACGGGTAGCCTATCCTCATCAGAGAGGTCTTCAATGTAGTGCACTGCCAACCCACAGCTCTCTGCGTCCTCCCCCAACAGGACGGGTAGCCTATCCTCATCAGAGAGGTCTTCAATGTAGTGCACTGCCAACCCACAGCTCTCTGCGTCCTCCCCCAACAGGACGGGTAGCCTATCCTCATCAGAGAGGTCTTCAATGTAGTGCACTGCCAACCCACAGCTCTCTGCGTCCTCCCCCAACAGGACGGGTAGCCTATCCTCATCAGAGAGGTCTTCAATGTAGTGCACTGCCAACCCACAGCTCTCTGCGTCCTCCCCCAACAGGACGGGTAGCCTATTCTCATCAGAGAGGTCTTCAATGTAGTGCGCTGCCAACCCACAGCTCTCTGTGTCCTCCCCCAACAGGACGGGTAGCCTATTCTCATCAGAGAGGTCTTCAATGTAGTGCACTGCCAACCCACAGCTCTCTGCGTCCTCCCCCAACAGGACGGGTAGCCTATTCTCATCAGAGAGGTCTTCAATGTAGTGCACTGCCAACCCACAGCTCTCTGCGTCCTCCCCCAACAGGACGGGTAGCCTATCCTCATCAGAGAGGTCTTCAATGTAGTGCACTGCCAACCCACAGCTCTCTGCGTCCTCCCCCAACAGGACGGGTAGCCTATCCTCATCAGAGAGGTCTTTAATGTAGTGCACTGCCAACCCACAGCTCTCTGCGTCCTCCCCCAACAGGACGGGTAGCCTATTCTCATCAGAGAGGTCTTCAATGTAGTGCGCTGCCAACGCACAGCTCTCTGCGTCCTCCCCCAACAGGACGGGTAGCCTATTCTCATCAGAGAGGTCTTTAATGTAGTGCACTGCCAACCCACAGCTCTCTGCGTCCTCCCCCAACAGGACGGGTAGCCTATTCTCATCAGAGAGGTCTTCAATGTAGTGCACTGCCAACCCACAGCTCTCTGCGTCCTCCCCCAACAGGACGGGTAGCCTATCCTCATCAGAGAGGTCTTTAATGTAGTGCACTGCCAACCCACAGCTCTCTGCGTCCTCCCCCAACAGGACGGGTAGCCTATTCTCATCAGAGAGGTCTTTGAAACCTTGAATAAGGGTTTAAAATTTGGGAAAATTACAGTCTCTAATTGTTTTATATTTTTGACATTTTGTCAGCAAATGCAGTCTGTCTCAGGTTCTGCTGTTGTGCAGTGGTTGCACAGCCTTTTCTCTACAGGGAGCCAGGTTTGTCTACCCTTTTCAATGGCAAGGCTGTGCTCACTGAGCCTGTATTTTGTCAAGGTTTTTCTAAGGTTTTGATCAGTAACCATGGTCAAATATTTAGCCAAGGTGTACTGTCGATTCATCGCCAGATAGCACTGCATTTTGCTTTGTGCTTGTGTTTCCCAATAAGCAATATAGTTTTGTTTTGACTGTGTTGTAATTTGGTTTATCCTGATTGATTGGATGTTCTGGTCCTGAGGCTTCAGTGCGTTAGTAGAACAGGTTTGTGAACCTCTCTAGGAGTCTCTACAGTCTGTTCTCTGTGCTGCAGCTTCTCTCTGGGAGTCTCTACAGTCTGTTCTCTGTGCTGTAGCTTCTCTCTAGGAGTCTCTACAGTCTGTTCTCTGTGCTGCAGCTTCTCTCTAGGAGTCTCTACAGTCTGTTCTCTGTGCTGCAGCTTCTCTCTGGGAGTCTCTACAGTCTGTTCTCTGTGCTGCAGCTTCTCTCTGGGAGTCTCTACAGTCTGTTCTCTGTGCTGCAGCTTCTCTCTGGGAGTCTCTACAGTCTGTTCTCTGTGCTGCAGCTTCTCTCTGGGAGTCTCTACAGTCTGTTCTCTGTGCTGCAGCTTCTCTCTGGGAGTCTCTACAGTCTGTTCTCTGTGCTGCAGCTTCTCTCTGGGAGTCTCTACAGTCTGTTCTCTGTGCTGTAGCTTCTCTCTGGGAGTCTCTACAGTCTGTTCTCTGTGCTGTAGCTTCTCTCTAGGAGTCTCTACAGTCTGTTCTACAGTCTGTTCTCTGTGCTGCAGCTTCTCTCTGGGAGTCTCTACAGTCTGTTCTCTGTGCTGCAGCT
>NW_026284144.1:0-3540 GCF_023373465.1 Oncorhynchus keta
TAGTTCAGTTAGTAGAACATGGTTCTCTGTAGTTCAGTTAGTAGAACATGGTCCTCTGTAGTTCAGTTAGTAGAACATGGTTCTCTGTAGTTCAGTTAGTAGAACATGGTTCTCTGTAGTTCAGTTAGTAGAACATGGTTCTCTGTAGTTCAGTTAGTAGAGCATGGTCCTCTGTAGTTCAGTTAGTAGAACATGGTTCTCTGTAGTTCAGTTAGTAGAACATGGTCCTCTGTAGTTCAGTTAGTAGAACATGGTTCTCTGTAGTTCAGTTAGTGGAACATGGCCCTCTGTAGTTCAGTTGGTAGAACATGGTCCTCTGTAGTTCAGTTAGTAGAACATGGTCCTCTGTAGTTCAGTTAGTAGAACATGGTTGTCTGTAGTTCAGTTAGTAGAACATGGTTCTCTGTAGTTCAGTTAGTAGAACATGGTTCTCTGTAGTTCAGTTAGTAGAACATGGTCCTCTGTAGTTAGTAGAACATGGTCCTCTGTAGTTCAGTTAGTAGAACATGGTTCTCTGTAGTTCAGTTAGTAGAACATGGTTCTCTGTAGTTCAGTTAGTAGAACATGGTTCTCTGTAGTTCAGTTAGTAGAACATGGTTCTCTGTAGTTCAGTTAGTAGAACATGGTTCTCTGTAGTTCAGTTAGTAGAACATGGTTCTCTGTAGTTCAGTTAGTAGAACATGGTCCTCTGTAGTTCAGTTAGTAGAACATGGTTCTCTGTAGTTCAGTTAGTAGAACATGGTTCTCTGTAGTTCAGTTAGTAGAACATGGTTCTCTGTAGTTCAGTTAGTAGAACATGGTTCTCTGTAGTTCAGTTAGTAGAACATGGTTCTCTGTAGTTCAGTTAGTAGAGCATGGTTCTCTGTAGTTCAGTTAGTAGAACATGGTTCTCTGTAGTTCAGTTAGTAGAACATGGTTCTCTGTAGTTCAGTTAGTAGAACATGGTTCTCTGTAGTTCAGTTAGTAGAACATGGTTCTCTGTAGTTCAGTTAGTAGAACATGGTTCTCTGTAGTTCAGTTAGTAGAGCATGGTCAGGGTAGTGGGTTCGTAAATGAATGCCTGTTAAAGTGTCTGCTAATTGGCATATATTATAATATATTAGTGTATGCAGAACAATGCATCAGTATTAAGGACACATGCAGAAATACTTATGATTATTCCACAGTAATATTGTAAATAATCTGACCAAACAAGACTTCAATTTATTCCACAGTAACATCGTATAATCTGACCAAACAAGACTTCAATTTATTCCACAGTAACATCGTATAATGTGACCAAACAAGACTTCAATTTATTCCACAGTAACATCGTATAATGTGACCAAACAAGACTTCAATTTATTCCACAGTAACATCGTATAATCTGACCAAACAAGACTTCAATTTATTCCACAGTAACATCGTATAATCTGACCAAACAAGACTTCAATTTATTCCACAGTAACATCGTATAATCTGACCAAACAAGACTTCAATTTATTCCACAGTAACATCGTATAATCTGACCAAACAAGACTTCAATTTATTCCACAGTAACATCGTATAATCTGACCAAACAAGACATCAATTTATTCCACAGTAACATCGTATAATCTGACCAAACAAGACAAATATAAACACAGGGATCTTTCCCTCTCTTCTTCCTCAAACAATTCGTAATTTCATTTCTCTTCATTTACCGAAAATGGATTTGTTGTTTTTGAGAAAAATATTGGTAGTTTATATGTATTCCTTTATTGTCTGGACGAGGTGCAACCACCTAACACAACGTCCACGTTCATTCATACATTTACATTTACATTTAAGTCATTGGTGCATTCACCTTATGACATCCAGTGGAACAGCCACTTTACAATAGTGCATCTAAATCTTTTAAGGGGGGTGAGAAGGATTACTTTATCCTATCCTAGGTATTCCTTAAAGAGGTGGGTTTCAGGTGTCTCCGGAAGGTGGTGATTGACCCGCTGTCCTGGCGTCGTGAGGGAGTTTGTTCCACCATTGGGGGCCAGAGCAGCGAACAGTTTTGACTGGGCTGAGCGGGAACTGTACTTCCTCAGTGGTAGGGAGGCGAGCAGGCCAGAGGTGGATGAACGCAGTGCCCTTGTTTGGGTGTAGGGCCTGATCAGAGCCTGGAGGTACTGAGGTGCCGTTCCCCTCACAGCTCCGTAGGCAAGCACCATGGTCTTGTAGCGGATGCGAGCTTCAACTGGAAGCCAGTGGAGAGAGCGGAGGAGCGGGGTGACGTGGAGAGAACTTGGGAAGGTTGAACACCAGACGGGCTGCGGCGTTCTGGATGAGTTGTAGGGGTTTAATGGCACAGGCAGGGAGCCCAGCCAACAGCGAGTTGCAGTAATCCAGACGGGAGATGACAAGTGCCTGGATTAGGACCTGCGCCGCTTCCTGTGTGAGGCAGGGTCGTACTCTGCGGATGTTGTAGAGCATGAACCTACAGGAACGGGCCACCGCCTTGATGTTAGTTGAGAACGACAGGGTGTTGTCCAGGATCACGCCAAGGTTCTTAGTGCTCTGGGAGGAGGACACAATGGAGTTGTCAACCGTGATGGCGAGATCATGGAACGGGCAGTCCTTCCCCGGGAGGAAGAGCAGCTCCATCTTGCCGAGGTTCAGCTTGAGGTGGTGATCCGTCATCCACACTGATATGTCTGCCAGACATGCAGCGATGCGATTCGCCACCTGGTCATCAGAAGGGGGAAAGGAGAAGATTAATTGTGTGTCGTCTGCATAGCAATGATAGGAGAGACCATGTGAGGTTACGACAGAGCCAAGTGACTTGGTGTATAGCGAGAATAGGAGAGGGCCTAGAACACAGCCCTGGGGGACACCCAGTGGTGAGAGCGCGTGGTGAGGAGACAGATTCTCGCCACGCCACCTGGTAGGAGCGACCTGTCAGGTAGGACGCAATCCAAGCGTGGGCCGCGCCGGGAGATGCCCAACTCGGAGAGGGTGGAGAGGAGGATCTGATGGTTCACAGTATCGAAGGCAGCCGATAGGTCTAGAAGGATGAGAGCAGAGGAGAGAGAGTTAGCTTTAGCAGTGCGGGAGCGCCTCCGTGATACAGAGAAGAGCAGTCTCAGTTGAATGACTAGTCTTGAAACCTGACTGATTTGGATCAAGAAGGTCATTCTGAGAGAGATAGCGGGAGAGCTGGCCAAGGACGGCACGTTCAAGAGTTTTGGAGAGAAAAGAAAGAAGGGATACTGGTCTGTAAGTTGTTGACATAGGAGGGATCGAGTGTGGGGTTTTTTCAGAAGGGGTGCAACTCTCGCTCTCTTGAAGACGGAAGGGACGTAGCGCAGCGGTCAGGGATGAGTTGATGAGCGAGGTGAGGTAAGGGAGAAGGTCTCCGGAAATGGTCTGGAGAAGAGAGGAGGGGATAGGGTCAAGCGGGCAGGTTGTTGGGCGGCCGGCCGTCACAAGACGCGAGATTTCATCTGGAGAGAGAGGGGAGAGTGAGGTCAGGAGCATCAGGCAGGGGCAGTGTGAGCAGAACCAGCCGTGTCGCTTGACTTAGCAACT
>NW_026284145.1:0-12223 GCF_023373465.1 Oncorhynchus keta
TCGTAATACAATAGAGACAGTAGATTTAGCTGGTCTGTCATAATATAATAGAGACAGTAGATCTAGCTGGTCTGTCATAATAGAATAGAGACAGTAGATCTACCTGGTCTGTCATAGTATAATAGAGACAGTAGAACTAGCTGGTCTGTCATAGTACAATAGAGACAGTAGATCTAGTTGCTCTGTCATAATATAATAGAGACAGTAGATCTAGCTGGTCTATCATAATACAATAGAGACAGTAGATCTACCTGGTCTGTCATAGTATAATAGAGACAGTAGATCTAGCTGGTCTGTCATAGTACAATATAGACAGTAGATCTAGTTGCTCTGTCATAATATGAGACAGTATATCTAGCTGGTCTGTCATAATATAATAGAGTAAGTAGATCTAGCTCGTCTGTCATGATATAATAGAGATAGTAGATCTAGCTGGTCTGTCATAATACAATAGAGACAGTAGATCTAGCTGGTCCATCATAATACAATAGAGACAGTAGATCTAGCTGGTCTGTCATAATAGAATAGAGACAGTAGATCTAGCTGGTCTGTCATAAGATAATAGAGATTGTAGTTTAACCTGGTCTGTCATAATATAATAGAGACAGTAGATCTACCTGGTCTGTCATAGTATAATAGAGACAGTAGATCTAGCTGGTCTGTCATAGTACAATAGAGACATAGAGACAGTAGATCCAGCTGGTCTGTCATAACATAATAGAGACAGTAGATCAAGCTGGTCTGTCATAATATAATAGAGACAGTAGATCTAGCTGGTCTGTAATAATATAATAGAGACAGTGTATCTTCCAGGTCTGTCATAATATAATAGAGACAGTAGATCTAGCTGGTCTGTAATAATATAATAGAAACAGTGTATCTTCCAGGTCTGTCATAATATAATAGAGATAGTAGATCTACCTGGTCTGTCAAATTAGAATAGAGACAGTAGATCTAGCTGGTCTGTCATCAAATAATAAACACAGTAGATCTAGCTGGTCTGTCATAATATAATAGAGACAGTAGATCTAGCTGGTCTGTCATAATATAATAGAGACAGTAGATTTAGCTGGTCTGTCATAATATAACAGAGACAGTAGATCTAGCTGGTCTGTCATAATATAATAGAGACAGTAGATCTAGCTGGTCTGTCATATTATAATAGAGACAGTAGATCTAGCTGGTATGTCATAATATAATAGAGATAGTAGATCTAGCTGGTCTGTCATCAAATAATAAACACAGTAGATCTAGCTGGTCTGTCATAATATAGTAGAGACAGCAGATCTAGCTAGTCTGTCATAATACAATAGAGACAATAGATCTACCTGGTCTGTCATAGTATAATAGAAACAGTAGATCTAGCTGGTCTGTCATAATATAACAGAGACAGTAGATCTAGCTTGTCTGTCATAATATAATAGGGACAGTAGATCTAGCTGGTCTGTCATCATATAACAGAGACAGTAGATCTACCTGGTCTGTCAAAATATAATAGAGACAGTAGATCTAGCTGGTCTGTCATAATATAATAGAGACAGTAGATCTAGCTGGTCTGTCATATTATAATAGAGACAGTAGATCTAGCTGGTATGTCATAATATAATAGAGATAGTAGATCTACCTGGTCTGTCATAGTACAATATAGACCGTAGATCTAGTTGCTCTGTCATAATATGAGACAGTAGATCTAGCTGGTCTGTCATAATATAATAGACACAGTAGATCTAGCTGGTCTGTTATAATATAATAGACACAGTAGATCTAGCTGGTCTGTCATAATACAATAGAGACAGTAGATCTAGCTGGTCTGTCATAATACAATAGAGACAGTAGATTTAGCTGGTCTGTCATAATATAATAGAGACAGTAGATCTAGCTGGTCTGTCATAATATAATAGAGACAGTAGATCTAGCTGGTCTGTCAAAATATAATAGAGACAGTAGATCTAGCTGGTCTGTCATAATATAATAGAGACATTAGATCTAGCTGGTCTGTCATAGTATAATAGGGACAGTAGATCTACCTGGTCTGTCAAAATATAATAGAGACAGTAGATCTAGCTGGTCTGTCATAATATAATAGAGACAGTAGATCTACCTGGTCTGTCAAAATATAATAGAGACAGTAGATTTAGTTGGTCTGTCATAATATAATAGAGACAGTAGATCTAGCTGGTCTGTCATAATATAATAGAGATAGTAGATCTAGCTGGTCTGTCATAATGTCATATTATAATTGGGACAAATAGATCTACCTGGTCTGTCAAAATATAATAGAGACAGTAGATCTAGTTGCTCTGTCATAATAGAATAGAGACAGTAGATCTAGCTGGTCTATCATAATACAATAGAGACAGTAGATCTACCTGGTCTGTCATAGTATAATAGAGACAGTAGATCTAGCTGGTCTGTCATAGTACAATATAGACAGTAGATCTAGTTGCTCTGTCATAATATGAGACAGTATATCTAGCTGGTCTGTCATAATATAATAGAGTAAGTAGATCTAGCTCGTCTGTCATGATATAATAGAGATAGTAGATCTAGCTGGTCTGTCATAATACAATAGAGACAGTAGATCTAGCTGGTCCATCATAATACAATAGAGACAGTAGATCTAGCTGGTCTGTCATAATAGAATAGAGACAGTAGATCTAGCTGGTCTGTCATAAGATAATAGAGACAGTAGATCTATCTGGTCTGTCATATTATAATAGAGACAGTAGATCTATCTGGTCTGTCATATTATAATAGAGACAGTAGATCTAGCTGGTCTGTCATAATATAATAGATACAGTACATCTAGCTGGTCTGTCATAATATAATAGAGACAGTAGATCTACCTGGTCTGTCATAGTATAATAGAAACAGTAGATCTAGCTGGTCTGTCATAATATAATAGAGACAGTAGATCTAGCGAGTCTGTCATATTATAATAGAGACAGTAGATCTACCTGGTCTGTCATAGTATAATAGAAACAGTAGATCTAGCTGGTCTGTCATAATATAATAGAGACAGTAGATCTAGCTGGTCTGTCATATTATAATAGCGACAGTAGATCTAGCTGTTCTGTCATAATATAATAGAGATAGTAGATCTAGCTCGTCTGTCGTAATACAATAGAGACAGTATATCTAGCTGGTCTGTCATAATATAATAGAGTAAGTAGATCTAGCTCGTCTGTCATGATATAATAGAGATAGTAGATCTACCTGGTCTGTCAAATTAGAATAGAGACCGTAGATCTAGCTGGTCTGTCATCAAATAATAGACACAGTAGATCTAGCTGGTCTGTCATAATATAATAGAGACAGTAGATCTAGCTGGTCTGTCATAATATAATAGAGACAGTACATCTAGCTGGTCTGTCATAATATAATAGAGACAGTAGATCTACCTGGTCTGTCATAGTATAATAGAAACAGTAGATCTAGCTGGTCTGTCATAATATAATAGAGACAGTAGATCTAGCGAGTCTGTCATATTATAATAGAGACAGTAGATCTACCTGGTCTGTCATAGTATAATAGAAACAGTAGATCTAGCTGGTCTGTCATAATATAATAGAGACAGTAGATCTAGCTGGTCTGTCATATTATAATAGAGACAGTAGATCTAGCTGTTCTGTCATAATATAATAGAGATAGTAGATCTAGCTCGTCTGTCGTAATACAATAGAGACAGTAGATTTAGCTGGTCTGTCATAATATAATAGAGACAGTAGATCTAGCTGGTCTGTCATAATAGAATAGAGACAGTAGATCTACCTGGTCTGTCATAGTATAATAGAGACAGTAGAACTAGCTGGTCTGTCATAGTACAATAGAGACAGTAGATCTAGTTGCTCTGTCATAATATAATAGAGACAGTAGATCTAGCTGGTCTATCATAATACAATAGAGACAGTAGATCTACCTGGTCTGTCATAGTATAATAGAGACAGTAGATCTAGCTGGTCTGTCATAGTACAATATAGACAGTAGATCTAGTTGCTCTGTCATAATATGAGACAGTATATCTAGCTGGTCTGTCATAATATAATAGAGTAAGTAGATCTAGCTCGTCTGTCATGATATAATAGAGATAGTAGATCTAGCTGGTCTGTCATAATACAATAGAGACAGTAGATCTAGCTGGTCCATCATAATACAATAGAGACAGTAGATCTAGCTGGTCTGTCATAATAGAATAGAGACAGTAGATCTAGCTGGTCTGTCATAAGATAATAGAGATTGTAGTTTAACCTGGTCTGTCATAATATAATAGAGACAGTAGATCTACCTGGTCTGTCATAGTATAATAGAGACAGTAGATCTAGCTGGTCTGTCATAGTACAATAGAGACATAGAGACAGTAGATCCAGCTGGTCTGTCATAACATAATAGAGACAGTAGATCAAGCTGGTCTGTCATAATATAATAGAGACAGTAGATCTAGCTGGTCTGTAATAATATAATAGAGACAGTGTATCTTCCAGGTCTGTCATAATATAATAGAGACAGTAGATCTAGCTGGTCTGTAATAATATAATAGAAACAGTGTATCTTCCAGGTCTGTCATAATATAATAGAGATAGTAGATCTACCTGGTCTGTCAAATTAGAATAGAGACAGTAGATCTAGCTGGTCTGTCATCAAATAATAAACACAGTAGATCTAGCTGGTCTGTCATAATATAATAGAGACAGTAGATCTAGCTGGTCTGTCATAATATAATAGAGACAGTAGATTTAGCTGGTCTGTCATAATATAACAGAGACAGTAGATCTAGCTGGTCTGTCATAATATAATAGAGACAGTAGATCTAGCTGGTCTGTCATATTATAATAGAGACAGTAGATCTAGCTGGTATGTCATAATATAATAGAGATAGTAGATCTAGCTGGTCTGTCATCAAATAATAAACACAGTAGATCTAGCTGGTCTGTCATAATATAGTAGAGACAGCAGATCTAGCTAGTCTGTCATAATACAATAGAGACAATAGATCTACCTGGTCTGTCATAGTATAATAGAAACAGTAGATCTAGCTGGTCTGTCATAATATAACAGAGACAGTAGATCTAGCTTGTCTGTCATAATATAATAGGGACAGTAGATCTAGCTGGTCTGTCATCATATAACAGAGACAGTAGATCTACCTGGTCTGTCAAAATATAATAGAGACAGTAGATCTAGCTGGTCTGTCATAATATAATAGAGACAGTAGATCTAGCTGGTCTGTCATATTATAATAGAGACAGTAGATCTAGCTGGTATGTCATAATATAATAGAGATAGTAGATCTACCTGGTCTGTCATAGTACAATATAGACCGTAGATCTAGTTGCTCTGTCATAATATGAGACAGTAGATCTAGCTGGTCTGTCATAATATAATAGAGATAGTAGATCTCGCTGGTCTGTCATAATACAATAGAGACAGTAGATCTAGCTGGTCTGTCAAAATATAATAGAGACAGTAGATCTAGCTGGTCTGTCATAATATAATAGAGACAGTAGATCTAGCTGGTCTGTCATATTATAATAGAGACAGTAGATTTACATTTAAGTCATTTAGCAGACGCTCTTATCCAGAGCGACTTACAAATTAGATCTAGCTGGTATGTCATAATATAATAGAGATAGTAGATCTACCTGGTCTGTCAAATTAGAATAGAGACAGTAGATCTAGCTGGTCTGTCATCAAATAATAGACACAGTAGATCTAGCTGGTCTGTCATAATATAATAGAGACAGTAGATCTAGCTGGTCTGTCATAATATAATAGAGACAGTAGATCTAGCTGGTCTGTCATAATATAATAGAGACAGTAGATATACCTGGTCTGTCATTGTATAATAGAAACAGTAGATCTAGCTGGTCTGTCATAATATAATAGAGACAGTAGATCTAGCTGGTCTGTCATATTATAATAGAGACAGTAGATCTACCTGGTCTGTCATAGTATAATAGAAACAGTAGATCTAGCTGGTCTGTCATATTATAATAGACACAGTAGATCTAGCTGGTCTGTCATATTATAATAGAGACAGTAGATCTAGCTGTTCTGTCATAATGTAATAGAGATAGTAGATCTAGCTGGTCTGTCATCATATAATAGAGACAGTAGATCGAGCTGGCCTGTCATAATATAATAGAGACAGTAGATTTAGCTGGTCTGTCATTTTATAAAAGAGACATGAGATCTAGCTGGTGTGTCATAATAGAATAAAGACAGTAGATCTAGCGGGTCTGTCATAATATAATAGAGACAGTAGATCTACCTGGTCTGTCATAGTATAATAGAGACAGTAGAACTAGCTGATCTGTCATAGTACAATAGAGACAGTAGATCTAGCTGGTCTGTCATAATATAATAGAGATAGTAGCTCTAGCTGGTCTGTCATAATACAATAGAGACAGTAGATCTAGCTGGTCTGTCATAATACAATAGAGACAGTAGATCTAGCTGGTCTGTCATAATAGAATAGAGACAGTAGATCTAGCTGGTCTGTCATAATATAATAGAGATTGTATTTTAACCTGGTCTGTCATAATAGAATAGAGACAGTAGATCTAGCTGGTCTGTCATAGTACAATATAGACAGTAGATCTAGTTGCTCTGTCATAATATGAGACAGTATATCTAGCTGGTCTGTCATAATATAATAGAGTAAGTAGATCTAGCTCGTCTGTCATGATATAATAGAGATAGTAGATCTAGCTGGTCTGTCATAATACAATAGAGACAGTAGATCTAGCTGGTCCATCATAATACAATAGAGACAGTAGATCTAGCTGGTCTGTCATAATAGAATAGAGACAGTAGATCTAGCTGGTCTGTCATAAGATAATAGAGATTGTAGTTTAACCTGGTCTGTCATAATATAATAGAGACAGTAGATCTACCTGGTCTGTCATAGTATAATAGAGACAGTAGATCTAGCTGGTCTGTCATAGTACAATAGAGACATAGAGACAGTAGATCCAGCTGGTCTGTCATAACATAATAGAGACAGTAGATCAAGCTGGTCTGTCATAATATAATAGAGACAGTAGATCTAGCTGGTCTGTAATAATATAATAGAGACAGTGTATCTTCCAGGTCTGTCATAATATAATAGAGACAGTAGATCTAGCTGGTCTGTAATAATATAATAGAAACAGTGTATCTTCCAGGTCTGTCATAATATAATAGAGATAGTAGATCTACCTGGTCTGTCAAATTAGAATAGAGACAGTAGATCTAGCTGGTCTGTCATCAAATAATAAACACAGTAGATCTAGCTGGTCTGTCATAATATAATAGAGACAGTAGATCTAGCTGGTCTGTCATAATATAATAGAGACAGTAGATTTAGCTGGTCTGTCATAATATAACAGAGACAGTAGATCTAGCTGGTCTGTCATAATATAATAGAGACAGTAGATCTAGCTGGTCTGTCATATTATAATAGAGACAGTAGATCTAGCTGGTATGTCATAATATAATAGAGATAGTAGATCTAGCTGGTCTGTCATCAAATAATAAACACAGTAGATCTAGCTGGTCTGTCATAATATAGTAGAGACAGCAGATCTAGCTAGTCTGTCATAATACAATAGAGACAATAGATCTACCTGGTCTGTCATAGTATAATAGAAACAGTAGATCTAGCTGGTCTGTCATAATATAACAGAGACAGTAGATCTAGCTTGTCTGTCATAATATAATAGGGACAGTAGATCTAGCTGGTCTGTCATCATATAACAGAGACAGTAGATCTACCTGGTCTGTCAAAATATAATAGAGACAGTAGATCTAGCTGGTCTGTCATAATATAATAGAGACAGTAGATCTAGCTGGTCTGTCATATTATAATAGAGACAGTAGATCTAGCTGGTATGTCATAATATAATAGAGATAGTAGATCTACCTGGTCTGTCATAGTACAATATAGACCGTAGATCTAGTTGCTCTGTCATAATATGAGACAGTAGATCTAGCTGGTCTGTCATAATATAATAGAGATAGTAGATCTCGCTGGTCTGTCATAATACAATAGAGACAGTAGATCTAGCTGGTCTGTCAAAATATAATAGAGACAGTAGATCTAGCTGGTCTGTCATAATATAATAGAGACAGTAGATCTAGCTGGTCTGTCATATTATAATAGAGACAGTAGATTTACATTTAAGTCATTTAGCAGACGCTCTTATCCAGAGCGACTTACAAATTAGATCTAGCTGGTATGTCATAATATAATAGAGATAGTAGATCTACCTGGTCTGTCAAATTAGAATAGAGACAGTAGATCTAGCTGGTCTGTCATCAAATAATAGACACAGTAGATCTAGCTGGTCTGTCATAATATAATAGAGACAGTAGATCTAGCTGGTCTGTCATAATATAATAGAGACAGTAGATCTAGCTGGTCTGTCATAATATAATAGAGACAGTAGATATACCTGGTCTGTCATTGTATAATAGAAACAGTAGATCTAGCTGGTCTGTCATAATATAATAGAGACAGTAGATCTAGCTGGTCTGTCATATTATAATAGAGACAGTAGATCTACCTGGTCTGTCATAGTATAATAGAAACAGTAGATCTAGCTGGTCTGTCATATTATAATAGACACAGTAGATCTAGCTGGTCTGTCATATTATAATAGAGACAGTAGATCTAGCTGTTCTGTCATAATGTAATAGAGATAGTAGATCTAGCTGGTCTGTCATCATATAATAGAGACAGTAGATCGAGCTGGCCTGTCATAATATAATAGAGACAGTAGATTTAGCTGGTCTGTCATTTTATAAAGAGACATGAGATCTAGCTGGTGTGTCATAATAGAATAAAGACAGTAGATCTAGCGGGTCTGTCATAATATAATAGAGACAGTAGATCTACCTGGTCTGTCATAGTATAATAGAGACAGTAGAACTAGCTGATCTGTCATAGTACAATAGAGACAGTAGATCTAGCTGGTCTGTCATAATATAATAGAGATAGTAGCTCTAGCTGGTCTGTCATAATACAATAGAGACAGTAGATCTAGCTGGTCTGTCATAATACAATAGAGACAGTAGATCTAGCTGGTCTGTCATAATAGAATAGAGACAGTAGATCTAGCTGGTCTGTCATAATATAATAGAGATTGTATTTTAACCTGGTCTGTCATAATAGAATAGAGACAGTAGATCTAGCTGGTCTGTCATAGTACAATAGAGACATAGAGACAGTAGATCTAGCTGGTCTGTCATAATATAATAGAGACAGTAGATCTAGCTGGTCTGTCATATTATAATAGAGACAGTAGATCTACCTGGTCTGTCATATTATAATAGACACAGTAGATCTAGCTGGTCTGTCATATTATAATAGAGACAGTAGATCTAGCTGTTCTGTCATAATGTAATAGAGATAGTAGATCTAGCTGGTCTGTCATCATATAATAGAGAAAGTAGATCTAGCTGGTCTGTCATAATATAATAGAGACAGTAGATCGAGCTGGTCTGTCATAATATAATAGAGACAGTAGATTTAGCTGGTCTGTCATATTATAAATGAGACATGAGATCTAGCTGGTCTGTCATAATAGAATAAAGACAGTAGATCTAGCGGGTCTGTCATAATATAATAGAGACAGTAGATCTACCTGGTCTGTCATAGTATAATAGAGACAGTAGAACTAGCTGGTCTGTCATAGTACAATAGAGACAGTAGATCTAGCTGGTCTGTCATAATATAATAGAGATAGTAGCTCTAGCTGGTCTGTCATAATACAATAGAGACAGTAGATCTAGCTGGTCTGTCATAATAGAATAGAGACAGTAGATCTAGCTGGTCTGTCATAATATAATAGAGATTGTAGTTTAACCTGGTCTGTCATAATAGAATAGAGACAGTAGATCTAGCTGGTCTGTCATAATATAATAGAGACAGTAGATCTAGCTGGTCTGTCATAATACAATAGAGACAGTAGATCTAGCTGGTCTGTCATAATAGAATAGAGACAGTAGATCTAGCTGGTCTGTCATAATATAATAGAGATTGTAGTTTAACCTGGTCTGTCATAATAGAATAGAGACAGTAGATCTAGCTGGTCTGTCATAATATAATAGAGACAGTAGATCAAGCTGGTCTGTCATAATATAACAGAGACATTAGATCTACCTGGTCTGTCAAAATATAATAGAGACAGTAGATCTAGCTGGTCTGTCATCAAATAATAGACACAGTAGATCTAGCTGGTCTGTCATAATATAATAGAGACAGTAGATCTAGCTGGTCTGTCATAATATAATAGAGACAGTAGATCTAGCTGGTCTGTCATCAAATAATAGACACAGTAGATCTAGCTGGTCTGTCATAATATAATAGAGACAGTAGATCTACCTGGTCTGTCATAGTATAATAGAAACAGTAGATCTAGCTGGTCTGTCATAATATAATAGAGACAGTAGATCTAGCGAGTCTGTCATATTATAATAGAGACAGTAGATCTACCTGGTCTGTCATAGTATAATAGAAACAGTAGATCTAGCTGGTCTGTCATAATATAATAGAGACAGTAGATCTAGCTGGTCTGTCATATTATAATAGAGACAGTAGATCTAGCTGTTCTGTCATAATATAATAGAGATAGTAGATCTACCTGGTCTGTCAAATTAGAATAGAGACAGTAGATCTAGCTGGTCTGTCATCAAATAATAGACACAGTAGATCTAGCTGGTCTGTCATAATATAATAGAGACAGTAGATCTAGCTGGTCTGTCATAGTACAATAGAGACAGTAGATCTAGCTGGTCTGTCATAATATAATAGAGACAGTAGATCTATCTGGTCTGTCATATTATAATAGAGACAGTAGATCTAGCTGGTATGTCATAATATAATAGAGACAGTAGATCTACCTGGTCTGTCAAATTAGAATAGAGACAGTAGATCTAGCTGGTCTGTCATCAAATAATAGACACAGTAGATCTAGCTGGTCTGTCATAATATAATAGAGACAGTAGATCTAGCTGGTCTGTCATAATATAATAGAGACTGTACATCTAGCTGGTCTGTCATAATATAATAGAGACAGTAGATCTACCTGGTCTGTCATAGTATAATAGAAACAGTAGATCTAGCTGGTCTGTCATAATATAATAGAGACAGTAGATCTATCTGGTCTGTCATATTATAATAGAGACAGTAGATCTAGCTGGTCTGTCATAGTACAATAGAGACAGTAGATCTAGTTGCTCTGTCATAATATAATAGAGACAGTAGATCTAGCTGGTCTGTCATAATAGAATAGAGACAGTAGATCTACCTGGTCTGTCATAGTATAATAGAGACAGTAGAACTAGCTGGTCTGTCATAGTACAATAGAGACAGTAGATCTAGTTGCTCTGTCATAATAGAATAGAGACAGTAGATCTAGCTCGTCTGTCGTAATACAATAGAGACAGTAGATTTAGCTGGTCTGTCATAATATAATAGAGACAGTAGATCTAGCTGGTCTGTCATAATAGAATAGAGACAGTAGATCTACCTGGTCTGTAATAGTATAATAGAGACAGTAGAACTAGCTGGTCTGTCATAGTACAATAGAGACAGTAGATCTAGTTGCTCTGTCATAATATAATAGAGACAGTAGATCTAGCTGGTCTATCATAATACAATAGAGACAGTAGATCTAGCTGGTCTGTCATATTATAATAGAGACAGTAGATCTAGCTGTTATGTCATAATATAATAGAGACAGTAGATCTACCTGGTCTGTCAAATTAGAATAGAGACAGTAGATCTAGCTGGTCTGTCATCAAATAATAGACACAGTAGATCTAGCTGGTCTGTCATAATATAATAGAGACAGTAGATCTAGCTGGTCTGTCATAATATAATAGAGACTGTACATCTAGCTGGTCTGTCATAATATAATAGAGACAGTAGATCTACCTGGTCTGTCATAGTATAATAGAAACAGTAGATCTAGCTGGTCTGTCATAATATAATAGAGACAGTAGATCTATCTGGTCTGTCATATTATAATAGAGACAGTAGATCTAGCTGGTCTGTCATAGTACAATAGAGACAGTAGATCTAGTTGCTCTGTCATAATATAATAGAGACAGTAGATCTAGCTGGTCTGTCATAATAGAATAGAGACAGTAGATCTACCTGGTCTGTCATAGTATAATAGAGACAGTAGAACTAGCTGGTCTGTCATAGTACAATAGAGACAGTAGATCTAGTTGCTCTGTC
>NW_026284146.1:0-6947 GCF_023373465.1 Oncorhynchus keta
ACCAGGTAATAACATGGCTATATACAGGGGTACCAAGTATTAACATGGTTATATACAGGAGGTAATAACATGGCTATATACAGGGAGTACCAAGTAATAACATGGCTATATACAGGGAGTACCAGGTAATAACATGGCTATATACAGGGAGTACCAAGTAATAACATGGCTATATACAGGGAGTACCAGGTAATAACATGGCTATATACAGGGAGTACCAGGTAATAACATGGCTATATACAGGAAGTACCAGGTAATAACATGGCTATATACAGGGAGTACCAGGTAATAACATGGCTATATACAGGGAGTACCAGGTAATAACATGGCTATATACAGGGAGTAGCAGGTAATAACATGGCTATAAACAGGAAGTACATTTTACATTTACATTTAAGTCATTTACAGACGCTCTTATCCAGAGCTGACTTACAAATTGGTGCATTCACCTTATGACATCCAGTAGAATAGTCACTTTACAATAGTGCATCTAAATCTTAAAGGGGGGTGAGAAGGATTACTTATCCTATCCTAGGTATTCCTTAAAGAGGTGGGGTTTCAGGTGTCTCCGGAAGGTGGTGATTGACTCCGCTGTCCTGGCGTCGTGAGGGAGTTTGTTCCACCATTGGGGGGCCAGAGCGAACAGTTTTGACTGGGCTGAGCGGAACTGTACTTCCTCAGTGGTAGGGAGGCGAAGCAGGCCAGAGGTGGATGAACGCAGTGCCCTTGTTTGGGTGTAGGGCCTGATCAGAGCCTGGAGGTACTGAGGTGCCGTTCCCCTCACAGCTCCGTAGGCAAGCACCATGGTCTTGTAGCAGATACGAGCTTCAACTGAAGCCAGTGGAGAGAGCGGAGGAGCGGGGTGACGTGAGAGAACTTGGGAAGGTTGAACACCAGACGGGCTGCGGCGTTCTGGATGAGTTGTAGGGTTTTAATGGCACAGGCAGGGAGCCCAGCCAACAGCGAGTTGCAGTAGTCCAGACGGGAGATGACAAGTGCCTGGATTAGGACCTGCGCCGCTTCCTGTGTGAGGCAGGGTCGTACTCTGCGGATGTTGTAGAGCATGAACCTACAGGAACGGGCCACCGCCTTGATGTTAGTTGAGAACGGCAGGGTGTTGTCCAGGATCACGCCAAGGTTTTAGCGCTCTGGGAGGAGGACACAATGGAGTTGTCAACCGTGATGGCGAGATCATGGAACGGGCAGTCCTTCCCCGGGAGGAAGAGCAGCCCGTCTTGCCGAGGTTCAGCTTGAGGTGGTGATCCGTCATCCACACTGATATGTCTGCCAGACATGCAGAGATGCGATTCGCCACCTGGTCATCAGAAGGGAAAGGAAAGGAGAAGATTAATTGTGTGTCGTCTGCATAGCAATGATAGGAGAGACCATGTGAGGTTATGACAGAGCCAAGTGACTTGGTGTATAGCGAGAATAGGAGAGGGCCTAGAACAGAGCCTGGGGGACACCAGTGGTGAGAGCGCGTGGTGAGAGACAGATTCTCGCCACGCCACCTGGTAGGAGCGACTTGTCAGGTAGGACGCAATCCAAGCGTGGGCGCGCCGGAGATGCCCAACTCGGAGAGGGTGGAGAGGAGGATCTGATGGTTCACAGTATCGAAGGCAGCCGATAGGTCTAGAAGGATGAGAACAGAGGAGAGAGAGTTAGCTTTAGCGGTGCGGAGCGCTCCGTGATACAGAGAAGAGCAGTCTCAGTTGAATGACTAGTCTTGAAACCTGACTGATTTGGATCAAGAAGGTCATTCTGAGAGAGATAGCGGGAGAGCTGGCCGAGGACTAGCACGTTCAAGAGTTTTGGAGAGAAAAGAAAGAAGGATACTGTCTGTAGTTGTTGACATCGGAGGGATTGAGTGTAGGTTTTTTCAGAAGGGGTGCAACTCTCGCTCTCTTGAGGACGGAAGGGACGTAGCCAGCGGTCAGGGATGAGTTGATGAGCGAGGTGAGGTAAGGGAGAAGGTCTCGGAAATGGTCTGAGAAGAGAGGAGGGGATAGGGTCAAGCGGGCAGGTTGTTACGGCCGGCCGTCACAAGACGCGAGATTTCATCTGGAGAGAGGAGAAAGAGGTCAGAGCACAGGGTAGGGCAGTGTGAGCAGAACCAGCGGTGCCCCGTTTGACTTAGCAAACGAGGATCGGATGTCGTCGACCTTCTTTTCAAAATGGTTGACGAAGTCATCTGCAGAGAGGGGAGGAGGGGTGGGGAGGATTCAGGAGTGAGGAGAAGGTGGCAAAGAGCTTCCTAGGGTTAGAGGCAGATGCTTGGAATTTAGAGTGGTAGAAAATGGCTTTAGCAGCAGAGACAGAGGAGGAAAAATGTAGAGAGGAGGGAGTGAAAGGATGCCAGGTCGCAGGGGAGGCGAATTTTCTCCATTTCCGCTCAGCTGCCCGGAGTCCCTGTTCTGTGAGCTCGCAATGAGTCGTCGAGCCACAGGGCGGGAGGAGGACAGCGCGGGCCTGGAGGATAGGGGACATAGAGAGTCAAAGGATGCAGAAAGGGGGAGAGGAGGGTTGAGGAGGCAGAATCAGGAGATAGGTTGGAGAAGGTATGAGCAGAGGGAAGAGATGATAGGATGGAAGAGGAGAGAGTAGCTGGGGGAGAGAGAGCGAAGGTTGGGACGGCGCGATACCATCCAAGTAGGGGCAGTGTGGGAGGTGTTAGATGAGAGCGAGAGGGAAAAGGATACAAGGTAGTGGTCGGAGACTTGGAGGAGTTGCAATGAGGTTAGTGGAAGAACAGCATCTAGTAAAGATGAGGTCGAGCGTATTGCCTGCCATGTGAGTAGGGGGGAAGGTGAGAGGGTGAGGTCAAAAAGAGGAGAGGAGTGGAAAGAAGGAGGTAGAGAGGAATGAGTCAAAGGTAGACGTGGGGAGGTTAAAGTCGCCCAGCACTGTGAGAGGTGAGCCGTCCTCAGGAAAGGAGCTTATCAAGGTATCAAGCTCATTGATGAACTCTCCGAGGGAACCTGGAGGGCGATAAATGATAAGGATGTTAAGCTTGAAAGGGCTGGTAACTGTGACAGCATGGAATTCAAAGGAGGCGATAGACAGATGGGTGAGGGGAGAAAGAGAGAATGACCACTTGGGAGAGATGAGGATCCCGGTGCCACCACCCCGCTGACCAGAAGCTCTCGGGTGTGCGAGAACACGGGCGGACGAAGAGAGAGCAGTAGGAGTAGCAGTGTTGTCTGTGGTGATCCATGTTTCCGTCAGTGCCAAGAAGTCGAGGGACTGGAGGGAGGCATAGGCTGAGATGAACTCTGCCTTGTTGGCCGCAGATCGGCAGTTCCAGAGGCTACCGGAGACCTGGAACTCCACGTGGGTCGTGCGCGCTGGGACCACCAGATTAGGTGGCCGCGGCCACGCGGTGTGGAGCGTTTGTATGGTCTGTGCAGAGAGGAGAGAACAGGGATAGACAGACACATAGTTGACAGGCTACAGAAGAGGCTACGCTAATGCAAAGGAGATTGAATGACAAGTGGACTACACGTCTCGAATGTTCAGAAAGTTAAGCTTACGTAGCAAGAATCTTATTGACTAAAATGATTAAAATGATACAGTACTGCTGAAGTAGGCTAGCTGGCAGTAGCTGCGTTGTTGACACTACACTAATCAAGTCGTTCCGCTGAGTGTAATAGTTTCTGCAGTGCTGCTATTCTGGGGCCAGCTGGCTAGCTAGCAGTGTTGTTTACGTTACGCTGCGTTAAAAGAACGACAACAGCTGGCTAGCTAACCTAGAAAATCGTTCTAGACTACACAATTATCTTTGATACAAAGACGGCTATAGCTAGCTAGCTACGATCAAAACAAATCAAAACGTTGTACTGTAATGAAATGAAATTAAAATGTGATATACCTGTGAATGCGACCGGGTTGTTGAGTACCAGGTAGTAACATGGCTATATACAGGAGTACCAGGTAATAACATGGCTATAAACAGGAAGTACCAGGTAATAACATGGCTATAAACACCAGGTAACAACATGGCTATATACAGGAAGTACCAGGTAATAACATGGTTATATACAGGAGTACCAGGTAATAACATGGCTATATACAGGACTACCAGGTAATAACATGACTATATACAGGAAGCACCAGGCACAACATGGCTATATACAGGAGTACCAGGTAACAACATGGTTATATACAGGAAGTACCAGGTAATCACATGGCTATATACAGGAGCACCAGGTAATAACATGGCTATATACAGGAGCACCAGGTAATAACATGGCTATATACAGGAGTACCAGGTAATAACATGGCTATATACAGTGAGGTAATAAAATGGCTATAAACAGGAGTACCAGGTAACAACATGGTTATATTACAGGAGCACCAGGTAACATCATGGCTATATACAGGAGCACCAGGTAACAACATGTTATATACAGGAAGCACCAGGCAACATGGCATTATATACAGGAAGCACCAGGTAATAACATGGTTATATACAGTGAGGTAATAAAATGGCTATAAACAGGAGTACCAGGTAACAACATGGTTATATACAGGAGTACCAGGTAATAACATGGTTATATACAGGAAGCACCAGGTAATAACATACAGGAGTACCAGGTAATAACATGGTTATATACAGGAAGTACCAGGTAATAACATGGCTATAGGTACCAGGCAATAACATGGCTATATACAGGAAGCACCAGGTAATAACATGGCTATATACCAGGTAATAACATGGCTATATACAGGAGTACCAGGTAATAACATGGCTATATACAGGAGCACCAGGTAACAACATGGTTATATACAGGAGCACCAGGTAACAACATATTGGGATACCAGGTAAGAACATGGCTATATACAGGAAGTACTAGGTAATAACATGGTTATATACAGGAGCACCAGGTAATAACATGGCTATACACAGGAGCATCAGGTAGTAACATGGCTATATACAGGAGCACCAGGTAACAACATGGTTATATACAGGAGCACCAGGTAATAACATGGCTATATACAGGAGCACCAGGTAATAATAACATGGCTATATACAGGAGTACCAGGTATTAACATGGCTATATACAGGAGTACCAGGTAATAACATGATTTATATACAGGAGTACCAGGTAATAACATGGATATATACAGGAGGTAATAACATGGCTATATACAGGATACCATACATGGCTATATACAGGAGTACCAGGTAATAACATGGTTATATACAGGAAGTACCAGGTAATAACATGGTTATATACAGGGAGTACCAGGTAATAACATGGTTATATACAGGAGCACCAGGTAACAACACGGTATTATATACAGGAAGCACCAGGTAATAACATGGTTATATACAGGAGTACCAGGTAATAACATGGTTATATACAGGAGTACCAGGTAATAACATGGTTATATACATGGAGTACCAGGTATTCATAACATGGCTATATACAGAGCACCAGGTAATAACATGGCTATATACAGGAGCACCAGGTAATAACATGGCGATATACCAGGAGGTAATAACATGGCTATATACAGGGAGTACCAGGTAATAACATGACTATATACAGGGAGGTAATAACATGGCTATATACAGGGAGGTAACAACATGGCTATCTATATACAGGAAGTACCAGGTAATAACATGGCTATATACAGGAAGTACCAGGTAATAACATGGCTATATACTGGGACTACCAGGTAATAACATGGCTATATACAGGAGTACCTGGTAGTTGAGGTAACATGTACCATATGTAAGGGTTAAAGTGTCGAGTCAATCAGGATAGATAATAAACAGAGTAACAGCAGCGTATGTGAAAAGTGTGTGTGATTGTGGCGTCAATATGCAAGTCAGTGTGTGTTTTGCATGTGAGAGTATGTAGTGTCAGTGTGTGGGTAGAGTGTAGTCAGTGTGTGGGCAGAGTCTAGTCAGTGTGTGGGTAGAGTGTAGTCGTGGGTAGAGTGAGTCAGTGTGTGGGTAGAGTGTAGTCAGTGTGTGGGTAGAGTCTAGTCAGTGTGTGGGTAGAGTCTAGTCAGTGTGGGTGGGTAGAGTCTAGTCAGTGTGTGGGCAGGTGTAGTCAGTGTGTGGGTAGAGTCAAGTCAGTGTGTGGGTAGAGTGTAGTCAGTGTGTGGGCAGAGTCCCAGTCAGTGTGTGGGTAGAGTGTAGTCAGTGTGTGGGTAGAGTCTAGTCAGTGTGTGGGTGTAGTCAGTGTGTGGGTAGAGTCCAGTCAGTGTGTGGGTAGAGTCTAGTCAGTGTGTGGGTAGAGTCTAGTCAGTGTGTGGGTAGAGTAGTCAGTGTGGGTAGAGTCCAGTCATGTGTGGGTAGAGTCTAGTCAGTGTGTGGGTAGAGTCTAGTCAGTGTGTGTGTGTGTGGGCAGAGTGTCGGTGTGTGGGTAGAGTGTGTGGGCAGAGTCTAGTCAGTGTGTGGGCAGAGTCAGTCAGTGTGTGGGTAGAGTCAGTGTGTGGGTAGAGTCTAGTCAGTGTGTGGGTAGAGGTAGTCAGTGTGTGGCAGAGTCTAGTCAGTGTGTGGGCAGAGTCTAGTCAGTGTGTGGGTAGAGACCGTAGTCAGTGTGTGGGTAGAGTCCAGTCAGTGTGTCGGGAGTCTAGTGGTGTGTGGGTAGAGTCTAGTCAGTGTGTGGGTAGAGTCCAGTCAGTGTGTGGTAGAGTCTAGTCAGTGTGTGGGTAGAGTTCTCAAAGTGCTGTACAGAAACTCCAGCCTAAAACCCCCAAACAGCAAGCAATGCAGGTGTAGAAGCACGGTGGCTCGAAAAACTCCCTGGAAAGGCCAAACCTAGGAAGAAACCTAGAGAGGAACCAGGCTATGTGGAGTGGCTAGTCCTCTTGCTGTGCCGGGTGGAGATTATAACAGAACATGGCCAAGATGTTGATTTGATTTGGATTTGATTTGATTTGATGTTCAAATGTTCATAAATGACCAGCAAGGTCCAATAATAATAAGGCAG
>NW_026284147.1:0-8177 GCF_023373465.1 Oncorhynchus keta
GGGTTTCAGGCTTTGGTGGACTTCAAATTCCAAATTATATTTAGTGATATTGAATTGTGTTTTGTTCAAATCAAATCCAAATGACATTTTATTTGTCAGATTCGCCGAATACCTTACAGTGAAAAGCTTACTTTACAAGCGCTTAACTTGGATTTTTTTTGGAGACGTGAATCCAACATATCAATGATTAATTTGTAGGCAAACTGGAATGAAAGCCACACTAAGGCACAGAGGGAACTATCCAAGCAGAAGATACATCTCCTTCAAATGTTGATATTTGGTTGCGTATGAATTCCTAGGCATTAGCCACTGTAGCATGGTGGTGTTTCATAAAGAAAGCATGCGTATTTTCCCTGTTTTTTTCCCGGCCTTCAACATTAACTCTAGTTAGGGAGGAAATTGACCCCTTTGCAATCTGAATGGAGAATGGTATATGTACGAACCGGTACACGGGAGTGAGTGTATTGATGAGTGTATTTTCGGCTGCATACAATGCATTTGGACGGTAATATGTGACGCGTTTCAGGAAACTTGGCCGCAAGTCATGACGTTTGAACGTAAAAAAGAAGAAAACAACTCAATATCGTCGAATTCCTTTGGGCCTTTTGAGATACAATAAATAGCAAATTAACTTGTCGGCAAGTTAACACATGACATTGTAAGTCGCTCTGGATAAGAGCGTCTGCTAAATGACTTAAATGTAAATGTAGATCCACGTCTCAGACTCAACCAACTCAAGTGAATGAATGTAATTAAGCCAGTGGCTCAAATGGAACTATCCAAGCAGTTGATACATCTCCTATAAATATCGATATTTGGTTGCGTTGTCGACCAAGCACAATTCAATATTACTTTTCTAATACAGTAAATGGCCCAATGTTAAGGCTATTTTACCAACTGATGTAGCATTCAATCTTAAAATGAGTTACACATCCATGGACACATGTTACTGTAGCTATACATGTCTTCTTATGTTGTCATATGATAGCATGCATAAGTCATGGCAAGTCTGTGGAGATCTTCACAATTGCTGTAATAATCAAGTGCAGAATCTCAAACTGCATTGGTCAGTTGCACCATGTACTTTAATGTAATCCCAAATCCATTCTAGGTCATCTGGTTCTGCTTTTAGATGAAGCACCATGACAACACATTAATCTGTTGTATAAATAAACAAAATATCTGACAAAACCCCACCCGATTGATAAAAGTAATAAACATGACAGCCTATCATTCTGCCAGGTAGACATACTTTGTCGTTAACAATTATTTGAGAATGCTTTTGGGAAAGCCATTCTATCTAGTCATAAGACATTTGCAGTATCATTAGTAGCCTATTGCTAACTGACAACACGAAGTGATAGATAAACATGTGTGCCTACACACACACACACACACATGCTGTTGCTTCTTCAGAAAGTTGCAGGAAATATAAATCACTAATGAATTATTTACAAGTCGTGCTAATTAATGAATTATTATAAATTCAGTAGGCCTACATTTTGCTAAGACATTTTCTAGCCTAACTCGGCAACATCGATTGTATGATATGTCCCTCCCCCCACCCTAAGGATTCATCAGGCCTATTATTAATTAACATATGCAGGCAAAACATCAGGGAACGTAGGATACATAGCATTTGTCAGTGTGTGTCTCTCTGTTTTCTACCTTCGACTGCATTGCCTTACTGCAGTTGAACTGTCTGTGTGCCTAGAATCACGTTCTTGGTCCTCATCATCCACATTTGACTCGGCTCATGTAGCAGCCTCTCCCTCACCCTCACTCGCACCAGCAGAACTTTAACAAAACACAAGCCTCCGTTCATTTCCCACATTTGTCTTCACCTCGAAAGCCTTTTTGTTGTTGTTGTTCTCCGCACCACCATTTTGTTTTTTACCGGTCATTTCATCAACTTCAGTAGGAACAGACTGGATATCTAATGGCACGTTTGACTTTGAATTTAACTGGGCTGGCCCATCCTGTTTGGGGGGGCCGCTCTCCACTGCATCGACCCAATAGAAAAAGCTGATAGGTTATGTCAACCGAGAAAGAGGTATAGCCTAGGCTACTATAAAAAAAAATTATGGGGTTACCCCAAATAAATAATATAATTTTTTGTTCAATGTCGATCGGCCCATCCTCCTTAAAAATGGTCAATTGGCATCTGCCAGATCTGCCAGATGGCTCAACTCTCCTGTCTGCTCTAATCGTCCTCGCACACTCTGATTACAGCCCAAACCATGAGAGGGAAGGGGAGAGATAGAGAGCGAGGAGAGGTGCAGAGAAAGAGATGAGACGGATGGCGAGAAACAGAGAGAGAGAGAGAGACGGCTAGGGTGAGAATGGGGGACAAGAGAAGGAGACAGGATCACGGAGAGAGAAATCAAGTGAAGGCGAAGACAGAGAAAATGAGACGGGGAGACAGAGAGGACAAAACAGGGGTAGGGAGAGAGAGAAAAGGGAGACGAGGTCGCTACAGAGAGAGTCCTCATGTGGGTTTCAATTTCCAGTTCTTGGGTGTAGGACTGGACCCTTTGATGCATAGAACTTCACTTACAAGGATCTCATGTTTTTTTGTAATGTATTTTTAAGTAGAGCTCAGTGGCGGCTGGTCCGTGTAGGAAGCCTCACTTGTATTTTCTTACAATCCAAATAGTGACAAAGGGGGGCAAACATGCTAGTGTTTTTTCATTGTCATCTTTCTCTCCCTAACAGGCCAACAAGATTTTCAACCCGATGACTGTATAAAGGAATGGTCAAAGCCATCGATTTACGTGACACCATTCGTTCCTATGTCAAGACTCTACAGCGCATTGAAACCAAATGAGGTTAAGAGATGTAGTCCCATGGAGACATAACATGCGCAGTTTGAGCTACTCCAGGAAATGACGTTGCAGGGTTGCTCAATGCTGCCCCCTCTCACTGAGTAACTTAGGTTGGAGGCCGACCAGGGTTACTGCAGGCTGCCATTAGCAACTCAATTATTAATAACTTCTTCGGTGTTTCGATTTCAAAATAATCGGTTCAAGGACATACATCTGGTGTATTAGACGTTATTTAAATCATGATTATCTTCAAATATTTTTTTATTTACATGCAGATTGAGCACAAAGATGGCAATTTTCCATTCACTGTAATGGGGAATCCTGTCGTCTCTAACAATTCCTGCAGTACCGCGGTCGGCCTTGAACTTCCATGGCATCAATGAGAAAGGGCAGCCATGATCCCCTGGTTCAACCTAGGTTGACTTGCCAGAGTTAAATGGTGGAACATGCATAAACCAAAATATTCACATATCAACCCTCGATAGCATTATTTAAATGATTTATTGTCATGCTATCATGGATTCAATAGAACCATCTGAACCTGTTATCCACGTGGAACTGAAAGTAGGGAATTCACTTCATCAAATATTGTCACTTTCCCGACATAAAGGTCTGTATTCCCAATTTGGAGTGACCTTTGGACTGTGTGTAATCTCTGGATGACCCCAATGCACCCAATGCAAACAATCTCCATAAATTGTGTGCTCGTCAACAGAATGCAATGTGCTATGCCTGAGTTTACCTCCCAAAGTCAGTGGAAGGTTAAAGTCAATGGATTGTTCAAAGTCATGAAGATGACTGACTGTGTAAAGGCCATAAAAGGAAAGGTTGGGAGGGAGGGAGAGATAGAGAGAGAGAGAGAAGGGGGGGCTAAGATAAAGTAGAGAGGGGTGGAGGAAAGATAGACCCTGGAGTAAGGATATGCAGAGGAAAACAGAGTGAAAGAGAATATGAAACAGTTAAACCTGGGACTGGACTGGCATTGGAGGAAGACGATAAATAAAGGGATTGATGGCCGAAGAAGAGGACAAAATGTGAGAAAAATTATGGCGCTAGTCGATGGAAAGAGAGTAGTAAGGGAGTTATACAGAAAGCTGGGAATGACAGGGGTGGGAGAAGCAAGGGAATGAGAGGGGTGGGAGAATCAAGGGAATCTGAGAAGGAAAGAGATGGCGAGTAAGAGAGAAGAGGATGGGGTGGGGTGCAAGGTCTCCTTGTGCTAATGATCCCCGCCAGACCCCTCTCTCTCTACCAAGGGGAAATGGTTCAGAGAGGGTCCAGGGATCTCTATATTTAAAAGTTATATTTTACATCATCTCCAGTCTTTGTTCTGCAGAGAAAGGAAGAGAAGTAGAGAGACACAGAATGAGAAAGTAAGATTAAGAAAAAAGACTGGGTCTTAGTGCAGAAAGAGTGAGAAAGGGAGAGAAAGAGAGTAAAATAAAGAATAAGCAAGCGAGAAATAAAATAATATGTGAGAGAGAGAGAGAGAGAGAGAGAGAGAGAGAGAGAGAACTCTGGGACCCCAATGGTGGATGGTTAAAAATGCATGACCCATTTTCTCATTAATATTGCAGAGAGGCAAACTCTCCCCTTAGCAGCCTCCTGCAATACACCATCACACTAGCATTCTGCACTATAGGACTGCAGGCAGAGCTGCCAAAAGACTGTACAAAATATCGCACCACAAATCTGGAGGTGGAAAAACAACCTCTGCTTTAAAATAAAAATCAGAAAAAAGAGAAGGAAAAGAAGAATAGCTCTAATTCATTATTATACTTTACAAGATAGCCTCTTACCTCCCTGGCTAGCTAACCCAGTTCTGGGATGATAGAGAGAAATTCATTATTATACTTTACAAGATAGCCTCTTACCTCCCTGGCTAGCTAACCCAGTTCTGGGATGATAGAGGGAAATTCATTATTATACTTTACAAGATAGTCTCTTACCTCCCTGGCTAGCTAACCCAGTTCTGGGATGATAGAGGGAAATTCATTATTATACTTTTACAAGATAGCCTCTTACCTCCCTGGCTAGCTAACCCAGTTCTGGGATGATAGAGGGAAATTCATTGTTATACTTTTACAAGATAGCCTCTTACCTCCCTGGCTAGCTAACCCAGTTCTGGGATGATAGAGGGAAATTCATTATTATACTTACAAGATAGCCTCTTACCTCCCTGGCTAGCTAACCCAGTTCTGGGATGATAGAGGGAAATTCATTATTATACTTTACAAGATAGCCTCTTACCTCCCTGGCTAGCTAACCCAGTTCTGGGATGATAGAGGGAAATTCATTATTATACTTTTACAAGATAGCCTCTTACCTCCCTGGCTAGCTAACCCAGTTCTGGGATGATAGAGGGAAATTCATTATTATACTTTACAAGATAGCCTCTTACCTCCTGGCTAGCTAACCCAGTTCTGGGATGATAGAGGGAAATTCATTATTATACTTTTACAAGATAGCCTCTTACCTCCCTGGCTAGCTAACCCAGTTCTGGGATGATAGAGGGAAATTCATTATTATACTTACAAGATAGCCTCTTACCTCCCTGGCTAGCTAACCCAGTTCTGGGATGATAGAGGGAAATTCATTATTATACTTACAAGATAGCCTCTTACCTCCCTGGCTAGCTAACCCAGTTCTGGGATGATAGAGGGAAATTCATTATTATACTTACAAGATAGCCTCTTACCTCCCTGGCTAGCTAACCCAGTTCTGGGATGATAGAGGGAAATTCATTATTATACTTACAAGATAGCCTCTTACCTCCCTGGCTAGCTAACCCAGTTCTGGGATGATAGAGGGAAATTCATTATTATACTTTACAAGATAGCCTCTTACCTCCCTGGCTAGCTAACCCAGTTCTGGGATGATAGAGGGAAATGCATTATTATACTTTACAAGATAGCCTCTTACCTCCCTGGCTAGCTAACCCAGTTCTGGGATGATAGAGGGAAATTCATTATTATACTTTTACAAGATAGCCTCTTACCTCCCTGGCTAGCTAACCCAGTTCTGGGATGATAGAGGGAAATTCATTATTATACTTTTACAAGATAGCCTCTTACCTCCCTGGCTAGCTAACCCAGTTCTGGGATGATAGAGGGAAATTCATTATTATACTTTACAAGATAGCCTCTTACCTCCCTGGCTAGCTAACCCAGTTCTGGGATGATAGAGGGAAATTCATTATTATACTTACAAGATAGCCTCTTACCTCCCTGGCTAGCTAACCCAGTTCTGGGATGATAGAGGGAAATTCATTATTATACTTTACAAGATAGCCTCTTACCTCCCTGGCTAGCTAACCCAGTTCTGGGATGATAGAGGGAAATTCATTATTATACTTTACAAGATAGCCTCTTACCTCCCTGGCTAGCTAACCCAGTTCTGGGATGATAGAGGGAAATTCATTATTATACTTTACAAGATAGCCTCTTACCTCCCTGGCTAGCTAACCCAGTTCTGGGATGGTAGAGGGAAATTCATTATTATACTTTACAAGATAGCCTCTTACCTCCCTGGCTAGCTAACCCAGTTCTGGGATGATAGAGGGAAAACAGTTGTTGTCTGACTGACTGTCTCGCATGCTACTCTTACCTATCCCCCCTCCTCGCTTGTCTCTTTCTCTGGGGCGTTAGCACCATGACGATAGCCAAACGTTAGCTGGACTCTCTGAGGCGAAGTTCCTTCTTCGAAGACTCGTTGTTGAGAAGCTATTATCTGATAGCATGCAACACCCCGAAATACCTGAAGGGGACGTAAACAAAATAATTAGCATAGCCGGCGCTACACAAATCGCAGAAATAAAATATAAAAACATTCATTACCTTTGACGATCTTCTTTGTTGGCACTCTAGATGTCCAAAATTGACAAAATATCTTGTTTAAAACGGGAAAGTTTTTCATCTTAAAAATTAAAAGAGCGCCCCTATATCGAAGAAGTTAAAGTAGCCGACTGAACTCAACTCCACAATTTACTATGGTATAAATAAAATTACGTTTTTATAAAAACTACGGATTTCAACACCCAAATATTAGCCTGCATTTACACATAGCCTGCTCCAAAAAATGACGACACACATAAATCCAGATGCACCCCACCGTTGTGGTTACTCACTACTCGTAGATAATCCCTCAGCGAAGTATGGCAGTTCCTTGCAGGTTTCCTCACAAGATCCACAGCAAGCACAGGTATTACATTTACATTTAAGTCATTTAGCAGACGCTCTTATCCAGAGCGACTTACAAATTGGTGCATTCACCTTATGACATCCAGTGGAACAGTCACTTTACAATAGTGCATCTAAATCTTAAAAGGGGGGTGAGAAGGATTACTTATCCTATCCTAGGTATTCCTTAAAGAGGTGGGGTTTCAGGTGTCTCCGGAAGGTGGTGATTGACCCGCTGTCCTGGCGTTGTGAGGAGTTTGTTCCACCATTGGGGGCCAGAGCAGCGAACAGTTTTGACTGGGCTGAGCAGGAACTGTACTTCCTCAGTGGTAGGGAGGCGAGCAGGCCAGAGGTGGATGAACGCAGTGCCCTTGTTTGGGTGTAGGTCCTGATCAGAGCCTGGAGGTACTGAGGTGCCGTTCCCCTCGCAGCTCCGTAGGCAAGCACCATGGTCTTGTAGGTATCAATGCAGACAGTACTCTTTAGCAGTAACCGATATCCCATGGGAACGTGAACTCGTTAATCTTCTCCAAGCAATTATCTCTCGGTGTCACACGATGCTAGGCTAACCTCAAGGCTGTCAAATAACTCCACGATGAGACGGTAGCTTCAGTCTTTAGTAAGTCTTTCTTAACAAAATTATAACTACCGTAATTGCGGGACTATTAAGCGCACCCGAATATAAACCGCACCCACTGAATTATTAAAAAATATGTATTTTGAACATAAATAAGCCGCACATGTCTATAAGCCGCAGGTGCCTACCGGTACATTGAAACAAATGAACTTTACAAAGCCTTTAACCTCTTTACGTCCACCTGACACGCAGGCGTCCCATCTAGCCATCTGGAAATGCAAATGCAATACGCTAAATGCTAATAGCACTCGTTAAAACTCAACGTTCATTAAAACACACATGCAGGGTACTGAATTATAGCTACACTCGTTGTGAATCCAGCCAACAAGTCAGATTTTTTAAAATGCTTTTTTCGGCAAAAGCATGAGAAGCTATTATCTGATAGCATGCAACACCCCGAAATACCTGAAGGGGACGTAAACAAAATAATTAGCATAGCCGGCACTACACAAAACGCAGAAATAAAATATAAAACATTCATTACCTTTGACGATCTTCTTTGTTGGCACTCCTAGATGTCCCATAAACACTATTGGG
>NW_026284148.1:0-3275 GCF_023373465.1 Oncorhynchus keta
GGGGTTTCAACAAGGTGGGAGTCGGAGTATTTGTTCACGGAGGTAGCTGGAAAACCTGTGTGTCTTCTGTGTGGAGAAAGTGTGGCGGTACTGAAAGAGTATAATCTGAGACGACATTATGAAAACGAAACACGCGGACAAAAACAAGAATATGGACATGGAACAAAGGCTACAAAAGGCAGAGGAATTAAAACGAGGCCTCAAATCTCGACAGGCTCTGTTCAAAAAAGCCAAATCACAAGGCCAGGCTGCTGTCAAGGCCAGTTTTATTTTGGCAGAAGAGATCGCTAAATCAGCCCGGCCATTTACGGAGGGGGATTTCATCAAAAACTGCATGATTAAAGTTTGTGACGAAGTTTGCCCAGAAAAAAGGCAACTCTTTTTAAATGTGAGTCTGAGCAGAAACACCATTGCCGAGAGAGTAGACCAGTTGTCCATCAATCTAAAAGAGCAGCTTGTGAAAAAGGGAAAAGATTTCATTGCATATTCCTTGGCTGTGGATGAGAGCACCGACATTTCTGACATTGCCCAGTTGTCAATTTTCATCCGCGGAGTGGACTCCAGCCTAAGCGTGACAGAGGAGTTTTTGGCTTTACGTCCTATGCATGGCACAACTACGGGGCATGATTTGTATGAAGAGGTGTCAAGATGTGTAAATGAGATGGAGCTGCCTTGGGAAAAACTCGTGGGTTTGACAACCGACGGAGCACCTGCGATGTGTGGACACAGGAGCGGACTGGTGGCGAAGATACGGGAAAAGATGCAAGAGGAAAACGCGACAGGTGAGCTGACAGCTTATCATTGTATCATACACCAGGAAGCGTTGTGCGGTAAAGCCTTGAAAATGGAGCATGTAATGAGCATCATCACGCGCACAGTTAACTTTATCAGAGCCAAAGGTTTGAATCACCGCCAGTTCAAGGCATTTCTGACGGAGTTAGAAACGGAGCATGGTGATTTGCCTTATCACACAGAGGTGCGATGGCTAAGCCAGGGAAAGGTGCTTCAAAGATGTTTCGAGCTTCGTGAGGAGATTTGTCTGTTCTTGGACAGCAAAGGGAAAGACACAACACAACTCCGAGACGAAATGTTTCTGATGTGAAATGGATTTTCTGTGTGTACTTTACTGTAGTTCAATCTAATTATACTTTAATGAACATTTCAGTTGAGTGGATGATAGAAAATTGCTATTATTGTTTTTTTCTTTGAAGTAAATTTAGCCCACTTTTGCTAAAATAGAAAATATAGGCTACTGATGGTGCCTTGAATACCGGTTTCTTTCATTTAATGTTCATGTTATGGGGATTTTTATATAAAGGAAATTTGTCTTTTGTGTCTGTTGAAAATTAAAGATTACTGACAGAGCCATAAGAAAATATTGCTTTATTTATCTGATCATATTGGAATATATTTGTTAGGTTTTCAGTAGGTTCAATTAGGTTCACTAGACTATATCGTCATTTAAAAATTTTCAATGAACATTCGAACAGTCCGGCCCTCGGCTTGTAGCTAAATTTTTTATTTGGCCCTCCGTCCATTTGACTTTGACACCCCTGATCTAGACTATATATCCATCATGGAACATAAACCATGTAGACTATATGTCCATCATGGAACATAAACCTCCATGTAGACTATATGTCCATCATGGAAGGAGAGATGAGATAATCATATTTAGAGACATTACATTTTTTTCCTTTAACAATTGCTTGTTTTCAGTTTTATTTTATTAAAGAACAAACCCACAGGCCTACCTGCAGTGTCCTACTCCATCACTAATAATTCACACAGGCCTACCTGCAGTGTCCTACTCCATTACTAATAATTCACACAGGCCTACCTGCAGTGTCCTACTCCATTACTAATAATTCACACAGGCCTACCTGCAGTGTCCTACTCCATTACTAATAATTCACACAGGCCTACCTGCAGTGTCCTACTCCATTACTAATAATTCACACAGGCCTACCTGCAGTGTCCTACTCCATTACTAATAATTCACACAGGCCTACCTGCAGTGTCCTACTCCATTACTAATAATTCACACAGGCCTACCTGCAGTGTCCTACTCCATTACTACTAATTCACACAGGCCTACCTGCAGTGTCCTACTCCATTACTAATAATTCACACAGGCCTACCTGCAGTGTCCTACTCCATTACTAATAATTCACACAGGCCTACCTGCAGTGTCCTACTCCATTACTAATAATTCACACAGGCCTACCTGCAGTGTCCTACTCCATTACTAATAATTCACACAGGCCTACCTGCAGTGTCCTACTCCATTACTAATAATTCACACAGGCCTACCTGCAGTGTCCTACTCCATTACTAATAATTCACACAGGCCTACCTGCAGTGTCCTACTCCATTACTAATAATTCACACAGGCCTACCTGCAGTGTCCTACTCCATTACTAATAATTCACACAGGCCTACCTGCAGTGTCCTACTCCATTACTAATAATTCACACAGGCCTACCTGCAGTGTCCTACTCCATTACTAATAATTCACACAGGCCTACCTGCAGTGTCCTACTCCATTACTAATAATTCACACAGGCCTACCTGCAGTGTCCTACTCCATTACTAATAATTCACACAGGCCTACCTGCAGTGTCCTACTCCATTACTAATAATTCACACAGGCCTACCTGCAGTGTCCTACTCCATTACTAATAATTCACACAGGCCTACCTGCAGTGTCCTACTCCATTACTAATAATTCACACAGGCCTACCTGCAGTGTCCTACTCCATTACTAATAATTCACACAGGCCTACCTGCAGTGTCCTACTCCATTACTAATAATTCACACAGGCCTACCTGCAGTGTCCTACTCCATTACTAATAATTCACACAGGCCTACCTGCAGTGTCCTACTCCATTACTAATAATTCACACAGGCCTACCTGCATGTGTCTCTACTCCATTACTAATAATTCACACAGGCCTACCTGCAGTGTCCTACTCCATTACTAATAATTCACACAGGCCTACCTGCAGTGTCCTACTCCATTAGTAATAATTCACACAGGCCTACCTGCAGTGCTCTACCCAATCGGCTTGTATCCATCCCCACCACTTGTCCGGTTACCGGTTAACCTTTACAGAAGCCTAGGCTTTATCTTGCTTATTGAAAACATACCTCACACATACAACACCCTTTACAGAAGCCTAGTATTTTATACTGAGGAGAAGTGACTCATATACGTCTATACTCAATGTCAACACTCCAAACATATCGAGCAAAACCCTGGATTTACTGCTGC
>NW_026284149.1:0-1818 GCF_023373465.1 Oncorhynchus keta
GGATTGTCTCATTTTTTCCTCTGTGTACCAGAGGGTTTTCTCTCTGGTGACCATTAGATGGTCAGACTCAAGAAACAGATGGAGCACAGAGCTGATCAAAATCAATATCTGTGAACTGTGACTTGTCATGTAAGGTCTTCTCTCTGGCTATGCAAAACGACAAAGGACTGCTTGAATCAGTCAAGAGCAGCAAAACTTATCCATGGAAAAGTAGACTTGGTGAGTGACTCATGCCCCTCTTTTCCTCTTTTTGCATTTTAAATGGGTTTTTTTTTTTCGCTGTAAAGGTCCAAATTGTGTTTTCTTTGGTCATTTATTTTGATGTTTTTCTCACATACGTTTACATGATGATACAGTTTTAGTAAAGCTAAAGAGTAAATGGAAAATAAACATGTTGTCACACCCTGACCTTAGTTGTCTTTGTTTTCTTTATTAAACACCTAGTGTAGGTGTTTATATGTCCATGGTTGCCTAGATTGGTTCTCAATCAGAGGCAGCTGTCCCCTGATTGGGGACCATATTTAGGTAGCCATATTCCTTGGATAGTTTATGGGTTGTTATTCTATGTTTAGTTGCCTGTTTGCACTAGTCATATAGCTTCACGGTTCGTTTTGTTTTGTTCAGTGTTCGTTCTTTTCATTAAAAGAGTTATGTACACTTATCACGCTGAGCCTTGGTCTCCACATTATGACGAACGTGACACATGTTTTGCCTTTCCAATTGAATAAGAGCATGAATATACAGTGTATATTAATGCACACAACACCATACCCACACCGCCGTGGCACCGTGCACTGGCACGCCACCTTTGTCCTTTATTTGGTAGTGAGAAAGTTGGCAACCCTAGGTGTGAGAGAGAGACAGGAGGATGACAAGCGCCCTACAGAGTTAATCGCAGAGACGCTACAACAGGCACTCGGCCTGGACAAACCCCCCACTGCTAGACTGCGCACATCGCACTCTACGAGAGAGACCGGGGGATGGATGACCAGCCACCACCAGCATTCATGATAAATTGCCACTTCTACCAAGAGAAAAAGCAATCCTTCACAAATCAGCTGAGGTCAAACAAGTGATATCCACACTTGGAGACCAGATCCAAATCGACCCTGACTACATTCAGGCGGTTACCAAGCAGAGGGCTGCCTTCAGGGAGGTGAGGGCGATGCTCAGGGGCTGTGAGGGAATCCATTATGGCCTGTGGAACCCTGCAGATTTGAGGATAACAACCCCAGATGGCGTTCGGAAAAGCTTATCAGAATCAGCGCTACCTAAGGATTTCATTCTGAAGAATTTGACACGCAAGTGAAGATCGAACAAAACAGTAACCCAGTTCTCTCTTTCCAATTTTGGGTGAAATTCTTGCCTAACAAACCAATATCAGAAGCAACGGGCTATCTGGAGGCTAGTTATGCTAGCCAGTTTAAGGACTGAACCGGGCCATCCAACCGGACGTTACTGTTGTTTATCTGTTAACAGACTGGTTACCTGTGCTGCAAGGGACTGTAACTCCACCAGGAGTTGATGGTAACTAGCTATAGCATTATGTGCATTTTTCCACTAATCAGTATTTTCTTATTATGTTAATGCCAGATTAGATAGTTTGCTAACATTTACGTTACAGATCAGACTTCTCTTAGCTAACGTCACTCATTCTCAATCTCATGCACTGGATTAGAGCGCATCTGCATTAATATTCATGATGCTTAGACCAAAAGTTTAGAACATATATTGCAAATGATGTACATCTAACGATTTAAGGATTTCACTCATTTTGTTTAGCTCTAAATATTTGAGGCAACTATTAGTTTACTTCCG
>NW_026284150.1:0-2774 GCF_023373465.1 Oncorhynchus keta
TGCGGTCCATGCAGCGTGCCAGGTGCGCACGGTTTGCTCGGCCACCGCAGCGGATTTGTTGGGGGGGTTAAACACAAAACTTGCATAAAAACAAGTGAAGTTGTATTTCCTAACATCTCACGGACTAAATGCACTTTCAATGGTCAATACACGTGTAAAATAGCCTATAATAACCTAATAATCTACAAATATGCATTATTATAGGCAAATTGGGAATGAGCATATTCTATTAGTTATTTGTAATGCATCATATACTAACTAGGCCTGGTGGTTACATTTTTCCAGCGAAAAACGATGAGAACTTTACAGAAATATGTAAACGCCATCTGAAACACGATGAGAGAACGTTACAGAAGTACTGTATGTTAGCGCCATCTGATGGTGGAGAGAGAACCGGCGTAACCCTGCTGTCTGTCACAATATACAGTCTATACTCCTGCTGTCTGTCACAATATACAGTCTATAGTCCTGCTGTCTGTCACAATATACAGTCTATACTCCTGCTGTCTGTCACAATATACAGTCTATAGTCCTGCTGTCTGTCACAATATACAGTCTATACTCCTGCTGTCTGTCACAATATACAGTCTATACTCCTGCTGTCTGTCACAATATACAGTCTATACTCCTGCTGTCTGTCACAATATACAGTCTATACTCCTGCTGTCTGTCACAATATACAGTCTATACTCCTGCTGTCTGTCACAATATACAGTCTATACTCCTGCTGTCTGTCACAATATACAGTCTATACTCCTGCTGTCTGTCACAATATACAGTCTATACTCCTGCTGTCTGTCACAATATACAGTCTATAGTCCTGCTGTCTGTCACAATATACAGTCTATACTCCTGCTGTCTGTCACAATATACAGTCTATACTCCTGCTGTCTGTCACAATATACAGTCTATAGTCCTGCTGTCTGTCACAATATACAGTCTATACTCCTGCTGTCTGTCACAATATACAGTCTATAGTCCTGCTGTCTGTCACAATATACAGTCTATACTCCTGCTGTCTGTCACAATATACAGTCTATAGTCCTGCTGTCTGTCATAATATACAGTCTATACTCCTGCTGTCTGTCACAATATACAGTCTATACTCCTGCTGTCTGTCACAATATACAGTCTATAGTCCTGCTGTCTGTCACAATATACAGTCTATACTCCTGCTGTCTGTCACAATATACAGTCTATAGTCCTGCTGTCTGTCACAATATACAGTCTATACTCCTGCTGTCTGTCACAATATACAGTCTATAGTCCTGCTGTCTGTCACAATATACAGTCTATAGTCCTGCTGTCTGTCACAATATACAGTCTATACTCCTGCTGTCTGTCACAATATACAGTCTATAGTCCTGCTGTCTGTCACAATATACAGTCTATAGACCTGCTGTCTGTCACAATATACAGTCTATAGTCCTGCTGTCTGTCACAATATACAGTCTATACTCCTGCTGTCTGTCACAATATACAGTCTATAGTCCTGCTGTCTCTCACAATATACAGTCTATACTCCTGCTGTCTGTCACAATATACAGTCTATAGTCCTGCTGTCTGTCACAATATACAGTCTATACTCCTGCTGTCTGTCACAATATGCAGTCTATAGTCCTGCTGTCTGTCACAATATACAGTCTATACTCCTGCTGCCTGTCACAATATACAGTCTATACTCCTGCTGTCTGTCACAATATACAGTCTATAGTCCTGCTGTCTGTCACAATATACAGTCTATACTCCTGCTGTCTGTCACAATATACAGTCTATACTCCTGCTGTCTGTCACAATATACAGTCTATAGTCCTGCTGTCTGTCACAATATACAGTCTATACTCCTGCTGTCTGTCACAATATACAGTCTATACTCCTGCTGTCTGTCACAATATACAGTCTATAGTCCTGCTGTCTGTCACAATATACAGTCTATAGACCTGCTGTCTGTCACAATATACAGTCTATAGTCCTGCTGTCTGTCACAATATACAGTCTATACTCCTGCTGTCTGTCACAATATACAGTCTATAGTCCTGCTGTCTCTCACAATATACAGTCTATACTCCTGCTGTCTGTCACAATATACAGTCTATAGTCCTGCTGTCTGTCACAATATACAGTCTATACTCCTGCTGTCTGTCACAATATGCAGTCTATAGTCCTGCTGTCTGTCACAATATACAGTCTATACTCCTGCTGCCTGTCACAATATACAGTCTATACTCCTGCTGTCTGTCACAATATACAGTCTATAGTCCTGCTGTCTGTCACAATATACAGTCTATACTCCTGCTGTCTGTCACAATATACAGTCTATACTCCTGCTGTCTGTCACAATATACAGTCTATAGTCCTGCTGTCTGTCACAATATACAGTATATACTCCTGCTGTCTGTCACAATATACAGTCTATAGTCCTGCTGTCTGTCACAATATACAGTATATAGACCTGCTGTCTGTCACAATATACAGTCTATAGTCCTGCTGTCTGTCACAATATACAGTCTATACTCCTGCTGTCTGTCACAATATACAGTCTATAGGTTTCCTGAGCAAAAATGTATAAATATTTATTTTTAGTTAAAAAAATGATGTTGGACATAAAACTGTAAAAACACCAGCAAATCAGATCCAAGTGATTTTAATTTCTGAAATCTGTTCTAAAGCATTCCCAATAGAGAGATATATGTGATTGTACACGAGTGTAAGCAGGGTTTGAAATGTTTTAGTCAAATATTGTATCTGTTTGGGCTTCTTGTGGTCAATTTGAA
>NW_026284151.1:0-7470 GCF_023373465.1 Oncorhynchus keta
TTGACTGTCTGTTCTGTCCTATAGGAACACTGTAAGGGTGAGAGTTGACTGTCTGTTCTGTCCTATAGGAACACTGTAAGGGTTAGAGTTGACTGTCTGTTCCTGTCCTATAGGAACACTGTAAGGGTTAGAGTTGACTGTCTGTTCTGTCCAATAGGAACACTGTAAGGGTGAGAGTTGACTGTCTGTTCTGTCCTATAGGAACACTGTAAGGGTTAGAGTTGACTGTCTGTTCTGTCCAATAGGAGCACTGTAAGGGTTAGAGTTGACTGTCTGTTCTGTCCTATAGGAACACTGTAAGGGTTGAGAGTTGACTGTCTGTTCTGTCCTATAGGAACACTGTAAGGGTTAGAGTTGACTGTCTGTTCTGTCCTATAGGAGCACTGTAAGGGTTAGAGTTGACTGTCTGTTCTGTCCTATAGGAGCACTGTAAGGGTTAGAGTTGACTGTCTGTTCTGTCCTATAGGAACACTGTAAGTTGACTGTCTGTTCTGTCCTATAGGAACACTGAGGGTTAGAGTTGACTGTCTGTTCTGTCCTATAGGAACACTGTAAGGGTTAGAGTTGACTGTCTGTTCTGTCCTATAGGAACACTGTAAGGGTTGAGAGTTGACTGTCTGTTCCGTCCAATAGGAGCACTGTAAGGGTTAGAGTTGACTGTCTGTTCTGTCCTATAGGAACACTGTAAGGGTTAGAGTTGACTGTCTGTTCTGTCCTATAGGAACACTGTAAGGGTTGAGAGTTGACTGTCTGTTCTGTCCTATAGGAACACTGTAAGGGTGAGAGTTGACTGTCTGTTCTGTCCTATAGGAACACTGTAAGGGTTAGAGTTGACTGTCTGTTCTGTCCTATAGGAGCACTGTAAGGGTTAGAGTTGACTGTCTGTTCTGTCCTATAGGAGCACTGTAAGGGTTAGAGTTGACTGTCTGTTCTGTCCTATAGGAGCACTGTAAGGGTTAGAGTTGACTGTCTGTTCTGTCCTATAGGAGCACTGTAAGGGTTAGAGTTGACTGTCTGTTCTGTCCTATAGGAACACTGTAAGGGTTAGAGTTGACTGTCTGTTCTGTCCTATAGGAACACTGTAAGGGTTGAGAGTTGACTGTCTGTTCTGTCCTATAGGAACACTGTAAGGGTTAGAGTTGACTGTCTGTTCTGTCCTATAGGACACTGTAAGGGTTAGAGTTGACTGTCTGTTCTGTCCTATAGGAGCACTGTAAGGGTTGAGAGTTGACTGTCTGTTCTGTAGAACACCTATAGGAACACTGTAAGGGTTAGAGTTGACTGTCTGTTCTGTCCTATAGGAACACTGTAAGGGTTAGAGTTGACTGTCTGTTCTGTCCTATAAGGAGCACTGTATAGGGTTGAGAGTTGACTGTCTGTTCTGTCCTATAGGAGCACTGTAAGGGGTTAGAGTTGACTGTCTGTTCTGTCCTATAGGAACACTGTAAGGGTTGAGAGTTGACTGTCTGTTCTGTCCTATAGGAGCACTGTAAGGGTTAGAGTTGACTGTCTGTTCTGTCCTATAGGAGCACTGTAAGGGTTAGAGTTGACTGTCTGTTCTGTCCTATAGGAGCACTGTAAGGGTTAGAGTTGACTGTCTGTTCTGTCCTATAGGAACACTGTAAAGGTTAGAGTTGACTGTCTGTTCTGTCCTATAGGAGCACTGTAAGGGTTGAGAGTTGACTGTCTGTTCTGTCCTATAGGAGCACTGTAAGGGTTAGAGTTGACTGTCTGTTCTGTCCTATAGGAGCACTGTAAGGGTTGAGTTGACTGGTTCTGTTCTGTCCTATAGGAACACAGTAAGGGTTAGGGTTGACTGTCTGTTCTGTCCTATAGGAACACTGTAAGGGTTCTGTTCTGTTCTGTCCTATAGGAGCACTGTAAGGGTTAGAGTTGACTGTCTGTTCTGTCCTATAGGAGCACTGTAAGGGTGAGAGTTGACTGTCTGTTCTGTCCTATAGGAGCACTGTAAGGGTTAGAGTTGACTGTCTGTTCTGTCCTATAGGAGCACTGTAAGGGTTAGAGTTGACTGTCTGTTCTGTCCTATAGGAACACTGTAAGGGTTAGAGTTGACTGTCTGTTCTGTCCTATAGGAGCACTGTAAGGGTTAGGTTGACTGTCTGTTCTGTCCTATAGGAGCACTGTAAGGGTTAGAGTTGACTGTCTGTTCTGTCCTATTGAACACTGCTGGTTGAGAGTTGACTGTCTGTTCTGTCCTATAGGAGCACTGTAAGGGTTAGAGTTGACTGTCTGTTCTGTCCTATAGGAACACTGTAAGGGTTGAGAGTTGACTGTCTGTTCTGTCCTATAGGAGCACTGTAAGGGGAGTTGACTGTCTGTTCTGTCCTATAGAACACTGTAAGGGTTAGAGTTGACTGTCTGTTCTGTCCCTATAGGAGCACTGTAAGGGTTAGAGTTGACTGTCTGTTCCATAGACACTGAGGTTAGAGTTGACCTGTCGTCTGTTCTGTCGACTAAGCTGGGACACTGTATCTCCTGTGACTGTCTGTTCTGTCTCTCTCCCTTTTCTCTCTCTCCTATAGAGTTCTCTAAGAGTTGAACTCTCTCTGTCTCTCTCTGTCTCTCTCTCTGTCTCTCTCTCTCTCGAGGCACTCTCTCTCTCGCTGTCTCTCTCTGTCTCTCATTCTCTGTCTTTCCTTCTCTCACCCTCTTTCTAGACCTCTCTCCCTCTCTCTCTCTCTCTCTCATTCTCATCTCATTCTCTCTCTCTTCTCTCTCTCTCTCTTTCTCTCTCTCTCTCTCTCTCTCTCTCTCTCTCTCTCTCTCTCTCTCTCTCTTCTCTCTCTCTCTCTCTCTCTCTCTCTCTCTCTCTCTCTCTGCCTCTCTCTGCTCTCTCTCTCTGCCTCTCTCTGCCTCTCTCTCTCTCTCTCTGCCTCTCTGTCTTTCACTGTCTGTCACCCTGTCTCTCTCTGCCTCTTTTCTCTCTCTCTCTCTCTCTGCCTCTCTCTCTCTTCTCTCTCTCTCTCTCTGTCTCTCTCTCTCTCTCATTCTCTCTCTCTCTCTCTCTCTCTCTCTATCTCTCTCTCTCTCTCTCTATCTCTCTCTCTCTCTCTCTCATTCTCTCTCCCTTCTCATTCTCTCATTCTCTCTCTCCTTCTCTCTCTCTCTCATTCTCTCATTCTCTCTCTCTCTCTCTCTCTCTCTCTCTCTCTCTCTCTCTCTCTCTCATTCTCTCTCTCTCTCACCCTCTCTCTATCTCGCCCCCTCTTTCTCTGTCTCGGGCTCTCTCTTTACTGCCTCGGCATCATTCACAAGACTCGGTGTGGCACATGCTATTTCATCAGGATCCTTCCATAGGGTTTGTTTAATCAGGATCCTTCCATAGGGTTTGTTTTATCAGGATCCTTCCATAGGGTTTGTTTCATCAGGATCCTTCCATAGGGTTTGTTTCATCAGGATCCTGTTTCATCAGGATCCTTCCATAGGGTTTGTTTTATCAGGATCCTTCCATAGGGTTTGTTTCATCAGGATCCTGTTTCATCAGGATCCTTCCATAGGGTTTGTTTTATCAGGATCCTTCCATAGGGTTTGTTTTATCAGGATCCTTCCATAGGGTTTGTTTCCTCAGGATCCTTCCATAGGGTTTTTTTATCAGGATCCTGTTTCATCAGGATCCTTCCATAGGGTTTGTTTTATCAGGATCCTTCCATAGGGTTTGTTTCATCAGGATCCTTCCATAGGGTTTGTTTTATCAGGATCCTTCCATAGGGTTTGTTTTATCAGGATCCTTCCATAGGGTTTGTTTATCAGGATCCTTCCATAGGGTTTTGTTTCATCAGGATCCTTCCATAGGGTTTGTTTTATCAGGATCCTTCCATAGGGTTTGTTTCATCAGGATCCTGTTTCATCAGGATCCTTCCATAGGGTTTTGTTTCATCAGGATCCTTCCATAGGGTTTGTTTTATCAGGATCCTTCCATAGGGTTTGTTTATCAGGATCCTTCCATAGGGTTTGTTTCATCAGGATCCTTCCATAGGGTTTGTTTTATCAGGATCCTTCCATAGGGTTTGTTTTATCAGGATCCTTCCATAGGGTTTGTTTTATCAGGATCCTTCCATAGGGTTTGTTTATCAGGATCCTTCCATAGGGTTTGTTTTATCAGGATCCTTCCATAGGGTTTGTTTTATCAGGATCCTTCCATAGGGTTTTGTTTTTATCAGGATCCTTCCATAGGGTTTGTTTTTGATCCTGTTTCATCAGGATCCTTCCATAGGGTTTGTTTTATCAGGATCCTTCCATAGGGTTTGTTTTATCAGGATCCTTCCATAGGGTTTGTTTTATCAGGATCCTTCCATAGGGTTTGTTTTATCAGGATCCTTCCATAGGTTTGTTTTCAGGATCCTGTTTCATCAGGATCCTTCCATAGGGTTTGTTTCATCAGGATCCTTCCATAGGGTTTGTTTTATCAGGATCCTTCCATAGGGTTTGTTTTATCAGGATCCTTCCATAGGGTTTGTTTCATCAGGATCCTTCCATAGGGTTTGTTTCATCAGGATCCTTCCATAGGGTTTGTTTTATCAGGATCCTGTTTTATCAGGATCCTTCCATAGGGTTTGTTTTATCAGGATCCTTCCATAGGGTTTGTTTCATCAGGATCCTTCCATAGGGTTTGTTTTATCAGGATCCTTCCATAGGGTTTGTTTCATCAGGATCCTTCCATAGGGTTTGTTTTATCAGGATCCTTCCATAGGGTTTGTTTTATCAGGATCCTTCCATAGGGTTTGTTTTATCAGGATCCTTCCATAGGGTTTGTTTTATCAGGATCCTTCCATAGGGTTTGTTTTATCAGGATCCTTCCATAGGGTTTGTTTTATCAGGATCCTTCCATAGGGTTTGTTTTATCAGGATCCTGTTTCATCAGGATCCTTCCATCAGGTTTGTTTTATCAGGATCCTGTTTCATCAGGATCCTTCCATGGGGTTTGTTTTATCAGGATCCTTCCATAGGGTACATTTTAGTTCAGGATCCTGGAGAAATAGGGTTTGTTTCATCAGGATCCTTCCAGAGGGTTTGTTTATCACTCCTGCAGAAGGTGCTATTTCTTCAGTAAAATGATCCACCAAATGTACATTTTGATTCGGGAACAGAAGTGAGAAATATGATTATTCTTTCAGCATCTTGAGAGAATGTGAATGTGTAGTTAGGGACCGTCTGTAAAGGTGCTATCTTTATCAGTATCTTGAGAGAATGTGAATGTAGTTAGGGACCGTCTGTAAAGGTGCTATCTTTATCAGCATCTATAGAGAATGTGAATGTGTAGTTAGGGATCGTCTGTAAAGGTGCCATCTTTATCAGTATCTATAGAGAATGTGAATGTGAATGTGTAGTTAGGGACCGTCTGTAAAGGTGCTATCTTTATCAGTATCTATAGAGAATGTGAATGTGTAGTTAGGGACCGTCTGTAAAGGTGCTATCTTTATCAGCATCTATAGAGAATATGAATGTGTAGTAAGGGATCGTCTGTAAGGTGCTATCTTTATCAGCATCTATAGAATGTGAATGTGTAGTAAGGGATCGTCTGTAAAGGTGCTATCTTTATCAGCATCATAAAAGCCGATAGTATTTCAACCACATACAATATGCATCCAAGCCGACCTGACATCTGATCAGAGTCGTTTTCACAACTTTTCTGTTTTCCTTTCAACCGGTCAAACTGATGCAGAAAATAATTTCCCGTCATTTATTTTTATTGCATTTTCTCCCTGGTCCCTAAAAATAATATTTTTGATCCTTAAAGGAGTGGAGATGACAGAGAGAACTTGACCGATGTCGACCAGATTGATTCATTCTATCACGTCATAACATTATTCTGTTGACCAATAGGGTTGATTTTAGTCTTCTCGGGCAACAAGTAATGACAGAAGAGGAGCTGCATGTATCTCATCATAGACAAGTTGACTCACTAACAGCCTTCCACCAAAATGTCAGAAATTATAAGCAGAAGTAGGCCCCAAAAAAAGCCTGCACCCTGTCCAAATATCTCTCTGCTGTCTCTGACTGTACCCTACAACGCATGTTCCTATATGTGTCACTTTACCACGTATAGACGGGTGGGTACGGATGGGCTATTAGTAATTGTGGGTCTGTGCGGGTGAACAAACAGCAGACCACGCACCTCTTGTGTGTGTGTGTGTGTGTGTGTGTGTGTGTGTGTGTGTGTGTGTGTGTGTGTGTGTGTGTGTGTGTGTGTGTGTGTGTGTGTGTGTGTGTGTGTGTGTGTGTGTGTGTGTGTGTGTGTGTGTGTGTGTGTGTGTGTGTGTGTGTGTGTGTGTGTCTTAGAGCAGTGTCAGGAGGGACTGTAGACACACTGTGTTACAGAGAGCTCTCTCAGTGACCTGTGACTTCACTGCCTTGACATACAATTGTCTCTCACCACAGCCATACACACAGAGTGGGTGTGCGTGTGTGAGAGAGTGAGGTCACAACATTGTCAGTCACTTCCTTGTCTCAGTCAGATCTTAGACAGGGCATACTGTAAGCTCTGTAGAGACTTAGACAGAACAGGATCTTAGACAGGGCATACTGTAAGCTCTGTAGAGACTTAGACAGAACAGGATCTTAGACAGGGCATACTGTAAGCTCTGTAGAGACTTAGACAGAACAGGATCTTAGACAGGGCATACTGTAAGCTCTGTAGAGACTTAGACAGAACAGGATCTTAGACCCAGGGCATACTGTAAGCTCTGTAGAGACTTAGACAGAACAGGATCTTAGAGACTTAGACAGAACAGGATGTTAGACAAGTTAACCAACTCCATAAACATTAACCAGTAGAGAGGTCTATCTGTCGGGCCTCAATTTAAACTCGTCAACAGTCTGCTGAAGAAAATGTCTGACTTGACTAACCTGTTCCAGGGTTTGACTTTGAACTCGGTATAGATGATGTGATTAACCCGGTTGAACCCCTGAACTGTCCAAGCGTATTTTACTTTACGGTAGCCTTCTCATACGGAATACTGAGTCAGTTCAACCAAGCTGGTCGTCTGTTGTCTCTCCAGAGCCAACACTCTCAGACACTAAAATATCAGCAGCCCTCTGTCAATGTTTATCGCTCAAGTATCCGGTCAGCTAGTCAGTCAGCCAGCCATCCAGCTAGCCAGCCATCCAGTCAGCCAGCCATCCAGCTAGCCAGCCCATCCAGTCAACCAGTCAGCCAGTCAGTCAGTCAGTCAACCAGCCAGCTAGCCAGTCCAGCCAGCCAGTCAGCCAGCTAGCCGGTCAGCCAGTCAGTCAGCCAGTCAGTCAACCATCAGCCAGTCAGTCAGCCACCCAGCCAGCCAGCCAGTCAGCCAGCCAGTCAGCCAGCCAGCCAGCCATCCAGTCAGCCAGTCAGCCAGCCAGCTAGTCAGTCAGTCAGTCAGTCAGTCAACCAGCCAGCTAGCCAGCCAGCCAGCCATCCAGCCAGCCAGCCAGCCAGCCAGCCAGCCAGCCAGCCATCCAGTCAGCCAG
>NW_026284152.1:0-11626 GCF_023373465.1 Oncorhynchus keta
TTCCTGTCAACCCTCCTCTTCCTGCCTTCCTGTCAACCCTCCTCTTCCTGCCTTCCTGTCAACCTTCCTCTTCCTCCCTTCCAACCCTTCCTCCCTTCCTGTCAACCCTCCCTTCCCTTCCTGTCAACCCTCCTCTTCCTCCCTTCCTGTCAACCCTCCTCTTCCTGCCTTCCTGTCAACCCTCCTCTTCCTCCCTTCCTGTCAACCCTCCTCTTCCTGCCTTCCTGTCAACCCTCCTCTTCCTGCCTTCCTGTCAACCCTCCTCCTCCCCTTCCCCTTCCTGTCAACCCTCCTCTTCCTACCATCCTGTCAACCCTCCTCTTCCTGCCTCCTGTCAACCCTCCTCTTCCTGCCTTCCTGTCAACCCTCCTCTTCCTGCCTTCCTGTCAACCCTCCTCTTCCTGCCAACCCTCCTCTTCCTGCCTTCCTGCCAACCCTCCTCTTCCTGCCTTCCTGCCAACCCTCCTCTTCCTGCCAACCCTCCTCTTCCTGCCTTCCTGCCAACCCTCCTCTTCCTACCATCCTTTCAACCCTCCTCTTCCTGTCAACCCTCCCCTTCCTGTCAACCCTCCTCTTCCTGTCAACCCTCCTCTTCCTGCCATCCTGTCAACCCTCCCCTTCCTGTCAACCCTCCTCTTCCTGCCTTCCTGTCAACCCTCCCCTTCCTGTTAACCCTCCTCTTCCTACCATCCTTTCAACCCTCCCCTTCCTGCCCCCTGGCAACCCTCCTCTTCCTACCATCCTGTCAACCCTCCCTTCCTGTTAACCCTCCTCTTCCTACTATCCTGTCAACCCTCCCCTTCCTGTTAACCCTGCTCTTCCTACCAACCTGTCAACCCTCCCCTTCCTGTTAACCCTGCTCTTCCTACCATCCTGTCAACCCTCCTCTTCCTACCATCCTGTCAACCCTCCTCTTCCTGTCAACCCTCCTCTTCCTACCATCCTGTCAACCCTCCCCTTCCTGTTAACCCTCCTCTTCCTACCATCCTGTCAACCCTCCCCTTCCTGTCAACCCTCCTCTTCCTGCCTTCCTGTCAACCCTCCCCTTCCTGTCAACCCTCCTCTTCCTGCCTTCCTGTCAACCCTCCCCTTCCTGTTAACCCTCCTCTTCCTACCAACCTGTCAACCCTCCTCTTCCTGTCAACCCTCCTCTTCCTGCCTTCCTGTCAACCTTCCTCTTCCTGCCTTCCTGTCAGCAGTATTCCGGCCTCTTCCACAAAGTATTTGTTGTTTGGAAAGAGTCCCAAATGCGCCTCATATTCCCTACATAGTATATTACTTTTGACGAGAGGGATATAGGCCAACAGAGTGCACTACGTAGGGAATATGGTGCCATTTGGGATGCAGATGCTTCCTCGTGGGCCAGGCACGAACGCCAGAGAGGAACTGTGTACAGAGAGGATTCAGCCTGACCAAATGTTTACCTCTGAAGGAGGAGAAGGAAAAGGACGACTTTAGGGAGTGTAGACTCTCTCTCTCTCTCTCTCTCTCTCTCTCTCTCTCTCTCTCTCTCTCTCTCTCTCTCTCACACCCTCTCTCTCACACCCTCTCTCTCCCCCTCTCTCCCTCTCTCTCTCTCTCACACCCTCTCTCTCACCCCCTCTCTCCCTCTCTCTCTCTCTCACACCCTCTCTCTCACTCCCTCTCTCCCTCTCTCTCTCTCCCTCTCACCCCCCTGGTGTCATCAGTATAACAGACAGGGAGTCTATCTGGCCTGGTGTTACCAGTATAACAGAAAGGGAGTCTCTCTGGCCTGGTGTCACCAGTATAACAGACTATCTGGCCTGGTGTTACCAGTATAACAGACAGAGAGTCTATCTGGCATGGTGTCACCAGTATAACAGACTATCTGGCCTGGTGTCATCAGTATAACAGACTATCTGGCCTGGTGTCACCAGTATAACAGACAGGGAGTCTCTCTGGCCTGGTGTTACCAGTATAACAGACAGGGAGTCTATCTGGCCTGGTGTTACCAGTATAACAGACAGAGAGTCTATCTGGCATGGTGTCACCAGTATAACAGACTATCTGGCCTGGTGTCACCAGTATAACAGACTATCTGGCCTGGTGTCACCAGTATAACAGACTATCTGGCCTGGTGTCACCAGTATAACAGACTATCTGGCCTGGTGTCTTCAGTATAACAGACAGGGAGTCTCTCTGGCCTGGTGTTACCAGTATAACAGACAGGGAGTCTATCTGGCCTGGTGTTACCAGTATAACAGACAGAGAGTCTATCTGGCATGGTGTCACCAGTATAACAGACTATCTGGCCTGGTGTCATCAGTATAACAGACAGGGAGTCTCTCTGGCCTGGTGTTACCAGTATAACAGACAGGGAGTCTCTCTGGCCTGGTGTTATCAGTATAACAGACAGGGAGTCTATCTGGCCTGGTGTCACCAGTATAACAGACAGGGAGTCTCTCTGGCCTGGTGTTACCAGTATAACAGACAGGGAGTCTCTCTGGCCTGGTGTTACCAGTATAACAGACTATCTGGCCTGGTGTCATCAGTATAACAGACTATCTGGCCTGGTGTCACCAGTATAACAGACAGGGAGTCTATCTGGCCTGATGTTACCAGTATAACAGACAGGGAGTCTCTCTGGCCTGATGTTATCAGTATAACAGACATGGAGTCTCTCTGGCCTGGTGTCACCAGTATAACAGACAGGGAGTCTCTCAGGCCTGGTGTTATCAGTATAACAGACAGGAGTCTCTCTGGCCTGGTGTTACCAGTATAACAGACAGGGAGTCTCTCTGGCCTGGTGTTATCAGTATAACAGACAGGGAGTCTCTCTGGCCTGGTGTCACCAGTATAACATACAGGAGTCTCTCTGGCCTGGTGTAACCAGTATAACAGACAGGAGTCTCTCTGGCCTGGTGTTATCAGTATAACAGACAGGGAGTCTCTCAGGCCTGGTGTTATCAGTATAACAGACAGGGAGTCTCTCTGGCCTGGTATCACCAGTATAACAGACAGGGAGTCTCTCTGGCCTAGAGTTATCAGTATAACAGACAGGGAGTCTCTCTGGCCTAGAGTTATCAGTATAACAGACAGGGAGTCTCTCTGGCCTAGAGTTATCAGTATAACAGACAGGGAGTCTCTCTGGCCTGGTGTTACCAGTATAACAGACAGAGAGTCTCTCTGGCCTGATGTTATCAGTATAACAGACAGGGAGTCTCTCTGGCCTAGAGTTATCAGTATAACAGACAGGGAGTCTCTCTGGCCTGGTGTTATCAGTATAACAGACAGGGAGTCTCTCTGGCCTGGTGGTATCAGTATAACAGACAGGGAGTCTCTCTGGCCTGCTGTTACCAGTATAACAGACAGGGAGTCTCTCTGGCCTGATGTCACCAGTATAACAGACAGGGAGTCTCTCTGGCCTGGTGTTATCAGTATAACAGACAGGGAGTCTCTCTGGCCCTCTGGCCTGGTGTTATCAGTATAACAGACAGGGTGTCTATCTGGCCTGGTGTCACCAGTATAACAGACAGGAGTCTCTCTGGCCTGGTGTCACCAGTATAACAGACATGGAGTCTATCTGGCCTGATGTTATCAGTATAACAGACAGGGAGTCTCTCTGGCCTAGAGTTATCAGTATAACAGACAGGGAGTCTCTCTGGCCTGGTGTTACCAGTATAACAGACAGAGAGTCTCTCTGGCCTGATGTTATCAGTATAACAGACAGGGAGTCTCTCTGGCCTAGAGTTATCAGTATAACAGACAGGGAGTCTCTCTGGCCAGGTGTCACCAGTATAACGAGACAATAGAGACATGTAGAGACAGGTAGGTGTTTGTGAGACCATTGTTTGTCATTTCCACCCTTCGTTTCCTCTTCCTCCTTCCTCTGAACACTCCGCTCGCCGTTCTCAAGACAATGCGTCTCTCCCCAGTAACAGTCAGTCAATGTGAAGATCTGTTCGATGCATTCTCCTGGTCCCCAGCTGTAACGATCTTCGTCTTCATCGGATGAGGAGTAGAGAGGATCGGACCAAAACGCAGCGTGGTAAGTGTCCATGATTAGTTACTATACCAGAACACGAAAATACCAAATAACAAAGTAAATGTAATAAATGAAAATAGAAACAGTCCTGAAAGGTGAAAACATAGAAACAGGAAACAACTACCCACAAACACCAGCTGGGAAAAAAAGGCTACCTAAATATGGTTCTCAATCAGGGACAACGATAGACAGCTGGCCCTCTGATTGGGAACCATACCGGGCCAAAACACATAGAAATAGAAAACATAGAAACACAACATAGAATGCCTGAAAGGTGAAAACAAAAAAACAGGAAACAACTACCCACAAACACCAGCTGGGAAAAAAAAGGCTACCTAAATATGGTTCTCAATCAGAGACAACGATAGACACCTGGCCCTCTGATTGGGAACCATACCCAGGCCAAAACACATAGAAATAGAAAACGTAGAAACACAACATAGAATGCCCACCCCTCAACTCACGCCCCGACCAAACCAAAACAGAGACATAAAAACAGGAACTAAGGTCAGGACGTGACCATAGCTAGCTGCCTCTGTTCTATAATGATCTTTACCTAGGGGGGGTTACATGACGTCTGTGTCCCAGTCAGCTTTCCTCTCTCCTTTAAGTGTGCACTTGTTCACTTCACTTTCACGGATTTGTGTAAAGATGACATTTTGTGGAGAGGAGTGTACAAGTGCACACTTCAGAAGGAAGTAATTGCAAAAGTTCAACCTAACATTACGCGAGTCAGAGTCTAAGACCGTGACTCACGAGGTTCCTCTCGTTTCCAGAAGTCAGAAGTCATTGTAATTCTCCAGCCTCGCCCGGCTGATCAGACAGACTTTATCTGTCTCTAAGCCAAGGGGGTGCTGCACAGGGTACCTCCTTCAGTGGTTATGTCTGTTGTGTGAGGGTTTGGTGAAGGGGCCAGGGAATGAGCCATGAAGCACTTCCATTAGGCGTGAAGGATGCGTTTTCAGCAGAATGGAGGCTATCTGATGTTCACCGTGCTCCAATCCCAATAGCAGAACGTGAACAATAAACAGAGGGGAAAGTGGCTGAAGGACACAGTCCCACAGTGAAAGGGTTTAATCCTGGTCAGAAGGACACAGTCCCACAGTGAAAGGGTTTAATCCTGGTCAGAAGGACACAGTCCCACAGTGAAAGGGTTTAATCCTGGTCAGAAGGACACAGTGCCACAGTGAAAGGGTTTAATCCTGGTCAGAAGGACACAGTGCCACAGTGAAAGGGTTTAATCCTGGTCAGAAGGACACAGTCCCACAGTGAAAGGGTTTAATCCTGGTCAGAAGGACACAGTGCCACAGTGAAAGGGTTTAATCCTGGTCAGAAGGACACAGTGCCACAGTGAAAGGGTTTAATCCTGGTCAGAAGGACACAGTCCCACAGTGAAAGGGTTTAATCCTGGTCAGAAGGACACAGTCCCACAGTGAAAGGGTTTAATCCTGGTCAGAAGGACACAGTCCCACGGTGAAAGGGTTTAATCCTGGTCAGAAGGACACAGTCCCACAGTGAAAGGGTTTAATCCTGGTCAGAAGGACACAGTGCCACAGTGAAAGGGTTTAATCCTGGTCAGAAGGACACAGTCCCACAGTGAAAGGGTTTAATCCTGGTCAGAAGGACACAGTGCCACAGTGAAAGGGTTTAATCCTGGTCAGAAGGACACAGTGCCACAGTGAAAGGGTTTAATCCTGGTCAGAAGGACACAGTCCCACAGTGAAAGGGTTTAATCCTGGTCAGAAGGACACAGTGCCACAGTGAAAGGGTTTAATCCTGGTCAGAAGGACACAGTCCCACAGTGAAAGGGTTTAATCCTGGTCAGAAGGACACAATGCCACAGTGAAAGGGTTTATTCCTGGTCAGAAGGACATAACGCTTTAATCCTGGTCAGAAGGACACAGTCCCAAAGTGAAAGGGTTTAATCCTGGTCAGAAGGACACAGTCCCACAGTGAAAGGGTTTAATCCTGGTCAGAAGGACACAGTCCCACAGTGAAAGGGTTTAATCCTGGTCAGAAGGACACAGTCCCACGGTGAAAGGGTTAATCCTGGTCAGAAGGACACAGTCCCACAGTGAAAGGGTTTAATCCTGGTCAGAAGGACACAGTCCCACAGTGATAGGGTTTAATCCTGGTCAGAAGGACACAGTGCCACAGTGAAAGGGTTTAATCCTGGTCAGAAGGACACAGTGCCACAGCGAAAGGGTTTAATCCTGGTCAGAAGGACACAGTCCCACAGTGAAAGGGTTTAATCCTGGTCAGAAGGACACAGTCCCACAGTGAAAGGGTTTAATCCTGGTCAGAAAGGACACAGTCCCACAGTGAAAGGGTTTAATCCTGGTCAGAAGGACACAGTCCCACGGTGAAAGGGTTTAATCCTGGTCAGAAGGACACAGTCCCACAGTGAAAGGGTTTAATCCTGGTCAGAAGGACACAGTCCCACAGTGAAAGGGTTTAATCCTGGTCAGAAGGACACAGTCCCACAGTGAAAGGGTTTAATCCTGGTCAGAAGGACACAATGCCACAGTGAAAGGGTTTAATCCTGGTCAGAAGGACACAATGCTACAGTGAAAGGGTTTAATCCTGGTCAGAAGGACACAGTCCCACAGTGAAAGGGTTTAATCCTGGTCAGAAGGACACAATGCTACAGTGAAAGGGTTTAATCCTGGTCAGAAGGACACAATGCTACAGTGAAAGGGTTTAATCCTGGTCAGAAGGACACAGTTCCACAGTGAAAGGGTTTAATCCTGGTCAGAAGGACACAGTCCCACAGTGAAAGGGTTTAATCCTGGTCAGACGGACACAGTCCCACAGTGAAAGGGTTTAATCCTGGTCAGAAGGACACAATGCTACAGTGAAAGGGTTTAATCCTGGTCAGAAGGACACAGTCCCACAGTGAAACGGTTTAATCCTGGTCAGAAGGACACAGTCCCACAGTGAAAGGGTTTAATCCTGGTCAGAAGGACACAGTCCCACAGTGAAAGGGTTTAATCCTGGTCAGAAGGACACAGTCCCACTGTGAAAGGGTTTAATCCTGGTCAGAAGGACACATTCCCACAGTGAAAGGGTTTAATCCTGGTCAGATGGACACAGTCCCACAGTGAAAGGGTTTAATCCTGGTCAGAAGGACATAACGCTACAGTGAAAGGGTTTAATCCTGGTCAGAAGGACACAATGCTACAGTGAAAGGGTTTAATCCTGGTCAGAAGGACACAGTCCCACAGTGAAAGGTTTTAATCCTGGTCAGAAGGACACAGTCCCACAGTGAAAGGGTTTAATGCTGGTCAGAAGGACACAGTCCAACAGTGAAAGGGTTTAATCCTGGTCAGAAGGACACAGTGCCACAGTGAAAGGGTTTAATCCTGGTCAGAAGGACACAGTCCCACGGTGAAAGGGTTTAATCCTGGTCAGAAGGACACAGTCCCACAGTGAAAGGGTTTAATCCTGGTCAGAAGGACACAGTGCCACAGTGAAAGGGTTTAATCCTGGTCAGAAGGACACAGTCCCACAGTGAAAGGGTTTAATCCTGGTCAGAAGGACACAGTGCCACAGTGAAAGGGTTTAATCCTGGTCAGAAGGACACAGTGCCACAGTGAAAGGGTTTAATCCTGGTCAGAAGGACACAGTCCCACAGTGAAAGGGTTTAATCCTGGTCAGAAGGACACAGTCCCACAGTGAAAGGGTTTAATCCTGGTCAGAAGGACACAGTCCCACAGTGAAAGGGTTTAATCCTGGTCAGAAGGACACAATGCCACAGTGAAAGGGTTTATTCCTGGTCAGAAGGACATAACGCTTTAATCCTGGTCAGAAGGACACAGTCCCAAAGTGAAAGGGTTTAATCCTGGTCAGAAGGACACAGTCCCACAGTGAAAGGGTTTAATCCTGGTCAGAAGGACACAGTCCCACAGTGAAAGGGTTTAATCCTGGTCAGAAGGACACAGTCCCACGGTGAAAGGGTTAATCCTGGTCAGAAGGACACAGTCCCACAGTGAAAGGGTTTAATCCTGGTCAGAAGGACACAGTCCCACAGTGATAGGGTTTAATCCTGGTCAGAAGGACACAGTGCCACAGTGAAAGGGTTTAATCCTGGTCAGAAGGACACAGTGCCACAGCGAAAGGGTTTAATCCTGGTCAGAAGGACACAGTCCCACAGTGAAAGGGTTTAATCCTGGTCAGAAGGACACAGTCCCACAGTGAAAGGGTTTAATCCTGGTCAGAAAGGACACAGTCCCACAGTGAAAGGGTTTAATCCTGGTCAGAAGGACACAGTCCCACGGTGAAAGGGTTTAATCCTGGTCAGAAGGACACAGTCCCACAGTGAAAGGGTTTAGTCCTGGTCAGAAGGACACAGTCCCACGGTGAAAGGGTTTAATCCTGGTCAGAAGGACACAGTCCCACAGTGAAAGGGGTTTAATCCTGGTCAGAAGGACACAATGCCACAGTGAAAGGGTTTAATCCTGGTCAGAAGGACACAATGCTACAGTGAAAGGGTTTAATCCTGGTCAGAAGGACACAATGCTACAGTGAAAGGGTTTAATCCTGGTCAGAAGGACACAATGCCACAGTGAAAGGGTTTAATCCTGGTCAGAAGGACACAATGCTACAGTGAAAGGGTTTAATCCTGGTCAGAAGGACACAGTCCCACAGTGAAAGGGTTTAATCCTGGTCAGAAGGACACAGTCCCACAGTGAAAGGGTTTAATCCTGGTTAGATGGACACAGTCCCACAGTGAAAGGGTTTAATCCTGGTCAGAAGGACACAATGCTACAGTGAAAGGGTTTAATCCTGGTCAGAAGGACACAGTCCCACAGTGAAACGGTTTAATCCTGGTCAGAAGGACACAGTCCCACAGTGAAAGGTTTTAATCCTGGTCAGAAGGACACAGTCCCACAGTGAAAGGGTTTAATGCTGGTCAGAAGGACACAGTCCCACAGTGAAAGGGTTTAATCCTGGTCAGATGGACACATTCCCACAGTGAAAGGGTTTAATCCTGGTCAGATGGACACAGTCCCACAGTGAAAGGGTTTAATCCTGGTCAGAAGGACACAATGCTACAGTGAAAGGGTTTAATCCTGGTCAGAAGGACACAGTCCCACAGTGAAAGTGTTTAATCCTGGTCAGAAGGACACAGTCCCACAGTGAAAGGTTTTAATCCTGGTCAGAAGGACACAGCCCCACAGTGAAAGGGTTTAATGCTGGTCAGAAGGACACAGTCCAACAGTGAAAGGGTTTAATCCTGGTCAGAAGGACACAGTGCCACAGTGAAAGGGTTTAATCCTGGTCAGAAGGACACAGTCCCACAGTGAAAGGGTTTAATCCTGGTCAGAAGGACACAGTGCCACAGTGAAAGGGTTTAATCCTGGTCAGAAGGACACAGTGCCACAGTGAAAGGGTTTAATCCTGGTCAGAAGGACACAGTCCCACAGTGAAAGGTTTAATCCTGGTCAGAAGGACACAGTCCCGCAGTGAAAGGGTTTAATCCTGGTCAGAAGGACACAGTCCCACGGTGAAAGGGTTTAATCCTGGTCAGAAGGACACAGTCCCACAGTGAAAGGGTTTAATCCTGGTCAGAAGGACACAGTGCCACGGTGAAAGGGTTTAATCCTGGTCAGAAGGACACAGTCCCACAGTGAAAGGGTTTAATCCTGGTCAGAAGGACACAGTGCCACAGTGAAAGGGTTTAATCCTGGTCAGAAGGACACAGTGCCACAGTGAAAGGGTTTAATCCTGGTCAGAAGGACACAGTCCCACAGTGAAAGGGTTTAATCCTGGTCAGAAGGACACAGTCCCACAGTGAAAGGGTTTAATCCTGGTCAGAAGGACACAGTGCCACAGTGAAAGGGTTTAATCCTGGTCAGAAGGACACAATGCCACAGTGAAAGGGTTTAATCCTGGTCAGAAGGACACAGTCCCACAGTGAAAGGGTTTAATCCTGGTCAGAAGGACACAATGCCACAGTGAAAGGGTTTATTCCTGGTCAGAAGGACATAACGCTTTAATCCTGGTCAGAAGGACACAGTCCCAAAGTGAAAGGGTTTAATCCTGGTCAGAAGGACACAGTCCCACAGTGAAAGGGTTTAATCCTGGTCAGAAGGACACAGTCCCACAGTGAAAGGGTTTAATCCTGGTCAGAAGGACACAGTCCCACTGTGAAAGGGTTTAATCCTGGTCAGAAGGACACATTCCCACAGTGAAAGGGTTTAATCCTGGTCAGAAGGACACAGTCCCACAGTGAAAGGGTTTAATCCTGGTCAGAAGGACACAATGCCACAGTGAAAGGGTTTAATCCTGGTCAGAAGGACACAGTCCCACAGTGAAAGGGTTTAATCCTGGTCAGAAGGACACAGTCCCACGGTGAAAGGGTTTAATCCTGGTCAGATGGACACAGTCCCACAGTGAAAGGGTTTAATCCTGGTCAGAAGGACACAGTCCCACAGTGAAAGGGTTTAATCCTGGTCAGAAGGACACAGTCCCACAGTGAAAGGGTTTAATCCTGGTCAGAAGGACACAATGCCACAGTGAAAGGGTTTAATCCTGGTCAGAAGGACACAATGCTACAGTGAAAGGGTTTAATCCTGGTCAGAAGGACATAACGCTACAGTGAAAGGGTTTAATCTTGGTCAGAAGGACACAATGCTACAGTGAAAGGGTTTAATCCTGGTCAGAAGGACACAGTTCCACAGTGAAAGGGTTTAATCCTGGTCAGAAGGACACAGTCCCACAGTGAAAGGGTTTAATCCTGGTCAGAACGGACACAGTCCCACAGTGAAAGGGTTTAATCCTGGTTAGATGGACACAGTCCCACAGTGAAAGGGTTTAATCCTGGTCGGAAGGACACAATGCTACAGTGAAAGGGTTTAATCCTGGTCAGAAGGACACAGTCCCACAGTGAAAGGGTTTAATCCTGGTCAGAAGGACACAGTCGCACAGTGAAAGGTTTTAATCCTGGTCAGAAGGACACAGTCCCACAGTGAAAGGGTTTAATGCTGGTCAGAAGGACACAGTCCCACAGTGAAAGGGTTTAATCCTGGTCAGATGGACACATTCCCACAGTGAAAGGGTTTAATCCTGGTCAGATGGACACAGTCCCACAGTGAAAGGGTTTAATCCTGGTCAGAAGGACACAATGCTACAGTGAAAGGGTTTAATCCTGGTCAGAAGGACACAGTCCCACAGTGAAAGGGTTTAATCCTGGTCAGAAGGACACAGTCCCACAGTGAAAGGTTTTAATCCTGGTCAGAAGGACACAGCCCCACAGTGAAAGGGTTTAATGCTGGTCAGAAGGACACAGTCCCACAGTGAAAGGGTTTAATCCTGGTCAGAAGGACACAGTCCCACAGTGAAAGGGTTTAATCCTGGTCAGAAGGACACAGTCCCACAGTGAAAGGGTTTAATCCTGGTCAGAAGAACACAAAGCTACAGTGAAAGGGTTTAATCCTGGTCAGAAGGACACAATGCCACAGTGAAAGGGTTTAATCCTGGTCAGAAGGACACAATGCCACAGTGAAAGGGTTTAATCCTGGTCAGAAGGACACAATGCCACAGTGAAAGGGTTTATTCCTGGTCAGAAGGACATAACGCTTTAATCCTGGTCAGAAGGACACAGTCCCACAGTGAAAG
>NW_026284153.1:0-10000 GCF_023373465.1 Oncorhynchus keta
CTGCAGGTGGGATGTGTCCGTTCCGTCACATCAGTGGGGAGAAGACGGTGGTGTGTAAACACTGGCTCAGAGGACTCTGTAAGAAGGGAGACCAGTGTGAGTTCCTACACGAGTACGACATGACCAAGATGCCCGAGTGCTACTTCTACTCCAAGTTCGGTAAGAGAGACCTCAGACATCACGATGAGAGAGACAACACTACATAAAGAGACCTCAGACAACAACACACATCACGATGAGAGAGACAACACTACATAAAGAGAGACCTAAAGACAACAACACACATCACGATGAGAGAGACAACACTACATAAAGAGAGACCTCAGACAACAACACACATCACGATGAGAGAGACAACACTACATAAAAGAGAGACCTAAAGACAACAACACACATCACGATGAGAGAGACAACACTACATAAAGAGAGACCTCAGACAACAACACCCATCTGTATCTGCTAACTGTCAGTCCCCCCATCTGTATCTGCTAACTGTCCCCCCATCTGTATCTGCTAACTGTCTACTACAGTCCCCCCCATCTGTATCTGCTAACTGTCTACTACAGTCCCCCCCATCTGTATCTGCTAACTGTCTACAGTCCCCCCATCTGTATCTGCTAACTGTCTACTACAGTCCCCCCATCTGTATCTGCTAACTGTCTACTACAGTCCCCCCATCTGTATCTGCTAACTGTCTACTACAGTCCCCCCATCTGTATCTGCTAACTGTCTACTACAGTCCCCCCATCTGTATCTGCTAACTGTCTACTACAGTCCCCCATCTGTATCTGCTAACTGTCTACTACAGTCCCCCATCTGTATCTGCTAACTGTCTACTCAGTCCCTCCCCATCTGTATCTGCTAAGTACTACAGTCCCCCATCTGTATCTGCTAACTGTCTACTACAGTCCCCTCCATCTGTATCTGCTAACTGTCTACTACAGTCCCCCCATCTGTATCTGCTAACTGTCCACTACAGTCAGTCCCCCATCTGTATCTGCTAACTGTCTACTACAGTCCCCCCCATCCCATCTGTCCCCCATCTGTATCTGCTAACTGTCTACTACAGTCCCCCATCTGTATCTGCTAACTGTCTACTACAGTCCCCCATCTGTATCTGCTAACTGTCTACTACAGTCCCCCCCCATCTGTATCTGCTAACTGTCTACTACAGTCCCCCATCTGTATCTGCTAACTGTCTACTAAGTCCCCCATCTGTCCCAGTCCCCCATCTGTATCTGCTAACTGTCTACTACAGTCCCCCCATCTGTATCTGCTAACTGTCTACTACAGTCCCCATCTGTATCTGCTAACTGTCTACTACAGTCCCCCCCATCTGTATCTGCTAACTGTCTACTACAGTCCCCCCCCATCTGTATCTGCTAACTGTCTCCTACAGTCCCCCCCATCTGTATCTGCTAACTGTCTACTACAGTCCCCCATCTGTATCTGCTAACTGTCTACTACAGTCCCCCCCATCTGTATCTGCTAACTGTCTACTACAGTCCCCCCCCATCTGTATCTGCTAACTGTCTACTACAGTCCCCCCCCATCTGTATCTGCTAACTGTCTACTACAGTCCTTCCCCATCTGTATCTGCTAACTGTCTACTACAGTCCTTCCCCATCTGTATCTGCTAACTGTCTACTACAGTCCCCCCCATCTGTATCTGCTAACTGTCTACTACAGTCCCCCACCTGTATCTGCTAACTGTCTACTACAGTCCCCCCATCTGTATCTGCTAACTGTCTACTACAGTCCCCCCCATCTGTATCTGCTAACTGTCTACTACAGTCCCCCCATCTGTATCTGCTAACTGTCTACTACAGTCCCCCCATCTGTATCTGCTAACTGTCTACTACAGTCCCCCCCATCTGTATCTGCTAACTGTCTACTACAGTCCCCACCTGTATCTGCTAACTGTCTACTACAGTCCCCCCCATCTGTATCTGCTAACTGTCTACTACAGTCCCCCCCATCTGTATCTGCTAACTGTCTACTACAGTCCCCCCCATCTGTATCTGCTAACTGTCTACTCTACTGTACAGTACCCCCCATCTGTATCTGCTAACTGTCTACTACAGTCCCCCCATCTGTATCTGCTAACTGTCTACTACAGTCCCCCCATCTGTATCTGCTAACTGTCTACTACAGTCCCCCCATCTGTATCTGCTAACTGTCTACTACAGTCCCCCCATCTGTATCTGCTAACTGTCTACTACAGTCCCCCCATCTGTATCTGCTAACTGTCTACTACAGTCCCCCATCTGTATCTGCTAACTGTCTACTACAGTCCCCCCATCTGTATCTGCTAACTGTCTACTACAGTCCCCCATCTGTATCTGCTAACTGTCTACTACAGTCCCCCCATCTGTATCTGCTAACTGTCTACTACAGTCCCCCCCATCTGTATCTGCTAACTGTCTACTACAGTCCCCCCATCATCTGTAACTGTCTACTAACTGTCCCCCATCTACTACAGTCCCCCCATCTGTATCTGCTAACTGTCTACTACAGTCCCCCATCTGTATCTGCACTACAGTCCCCCCCATCTGTATCTGCTAACTGTCTACTACAGTCCCCCCCATCTGTATCTGTCCCCCCATCTGTATCTAACTGTCTACTACAGTCCCCCCCCCCATCTGTATCTGCTAACTGTCTACTACAGTCCCCCCATCTGTATCTGCTAACTGTCTACTACAGTCCCCCCCCATCTGTATCTGCTAACTGTCTACTACAGTCCCCCCATCTGTATCTGCTAACTGTCTACTACAGTCCCCCCCATCTGTATCTAACTGTCTACTACAGTCCCCCCATCTGTATCTGCTAACTGTCTCAGTCCCCCCCCATCTGTACTAAGTCTACAGTCCCCCCACCTGTATCTGCTAACTGTCTACTACAGTCCCCCCCCATCTGTCCCCCATCTGTAACTGCTAACTGTCTACTACAGTCCCCCCATCTGTATCTGCTAACTGTCTACTACAGTCCCCCCATCTGTATCTGCTAACTGTCTACTACAGTCCCCCCATCTGTATCTGCTAACTGTCTACTACAGTCCCCCCATCTGTATCTGCTAACTGTCTACTACAGTCCCCCCCATCTGTATCTGCTAACTGTCTACTACAGTCCCCCCCATCTGTATCTGCTAACTGTCTGCTACAGTCCCTCCCCCCATCTGTATCTGCTAACTGTCTACTACAGTCATCTGTATCTGCTAACAGTCTACTACAGTCCCCCATCTGTATCTGCTAACTGTCTACTACAGTCCCCCCCATCTCTGTAACTGTCTACTACAGTCCCCCCTATCTGTCTGTCTACTACAGTCCCCCCATCTGTATCTGCTAACTGTCTACTACAGTCCCCCATCTGTATCTGCTAACTGTCTACTACAGTCCCCCCCATCTGTATCTGCTAACTGTCTACACTACAGTCCCCCATCTGTATCTGCTAACTGTCTACTACAGTCCCCCATCTGTATCTGCTAACTGTCTACTACAGTCCCCCCCACCTGCTAACTGTGTGTCTGCTAACTGTGTACAGTCCCCCACCTGTATCTGTGTGTCCCCCATCTGTGTGTCTAGGAGAGTGCAGTAACATCTGTATCTGCTAACTGTCTACTACAGTCCCCCATCTGTATCTGCTAACTGTGTGTCTCTGTGTGTCTCTGTGTGTCTCTGTGTGTCTCTGTGTGTCTCTGTGTGTCTGTGTGTGTCTCTGTGTGTCTCTGTGTGTCTCTGTGTGTATCTGTGTGTCTAGGATCTGAGTGCAGTAACAAGAGTATCTGTAACTGTCTACTACAGTCCCCCCCATCTGTATCTGCTAACTGTGTGTCTCTGTGTGTCTCTGTGTGTCTAGGTGAGTGCAGTAACAAGGAGTGCCCCCCATCTGTATCTGCTAACTGTGTGTCTCTGTGTGTCTCTGTGTGTCCCCCATCTGTATCTGCTAACTGTGTGTCTCTGTGTGTCTCTGTGTGTCTCTGTGTGTCTCTGTGTGTCCCCCCATCTGTATCTGCTAACTGTGTGTCTCTGTGTGTCTCTGTCTGTCTCTGTCTGTCTCTGTGTGTCTCTGTCTCTGTGTGTCTCTGTGTGTCTCTGTGTGTCTGTGTCTCTGTGGAGAGTGCAGTAACAAGGAGTGCCCCCCATCTGTATCTGCTAACTGTGTGTGTCTCTGTGTGTCTCTGTGTGTCTCTGTGTGTCTCTGTCTGTCTCTGTGTGTCTCTGTGTGTCTCTGTGTGTCTCTGTGTGTCTCTGTGTGTCTCTGTGTGTCTCTGTGTGTCTCTCTGTGTGTCTCTCTGTGTGTCTCTGTGTGTCTCTGTGTGTCTAGGAGAGTGCAGTAACAAGGAGTGTCGTGTGTCCCCCATCTGTATCTGCTAACTGTGTGTCTCTGTGTGTCTCTGTGTGGTCTAGGAGTGCAGTAACAAGGAGTGTCCCCCATCTGTATCTGCTAACTGTGTGTCTCTGTGTGTCTCTGTGTGTCTCTGTGTGTGTGTCCCCCCATCTGTATCTGCTAACTGTGTGTGTCTCTGTGTGTCTCTGTGTGTCTCTGTGTGTCTCTGTGTGTCTCTGTGTGTCTCTGTGTGACTCTGTGTGTCTAGGAGAGTGCAGTAACAAGGAGTGTCCCCCCCCATCTGTATCTGCTAACTGTGTGTCTCTGTGTGTCTCTGTGTGTCTCTGTGTGTGTCCCCCCATCTGTATCTGCTAACTGTGTGTGTCTCTGTGTGTCTCTGTGTGTCTCTGTGTGTCTCGGAGAGTGCAGTAACAAGGAGTGTCCCCCCCATCTGTATCTGCTAACTGTGTGTCTCTGTGTGTCTCTGTGTGTCTCTGTGTGTCCCCCCCCCATCTGTATCTGCTAACTGTGTGTCTCTGTGTGTCTCTGTCTGTCTCTGTCTGTCTCTGTGTGTCTCTGTGTGTCTCTGTGTGTCTCTGTGTGTCTCTGTGTGTCTAGGAGAGTGCAGTAACAAGGAGTGCCCCCCATCTGTATCTGCTAACTGTGTGTGTCTCTGTGTGTCTCTGTGTGTCTCTGTGTGTCTCTGTCTGTCTCTGTGTGTCTCTCTGTGTGTCTCTGTGTGTCTCTGTGTGTCTCTGTGTGTCTCTGTGTGTCTCTCTGTGTGTCTCTCTGTGTGTCTCTGTGTGTCTCTGTGTGTCTAGGAGAGTGCAGTAACAAGGAGTGTCGTCGTCCCCCATCTGTATCTGCTAACTGTGTGTCTCTGTGTGTCTCTGTGTGTCTAGGAGAGTGCAGTAACAAGGAGTGTCCCCCCATCTGTATCTGCTAACTGTCTACTACAGTCCCCCCATCTGTATCTGCTAACTGTCTACTACAGTCCCCCCATCTGTATCTGCTAACTGTCTACTACAGTCCCCCATCTGTATCTGCTAACTGTCTACTACAGTCCCCCCATCTGTATCTGCTAACTGTCTACTACAGTCCCCCCATCTGTATCTGCTAACTGTCTACTACAGTCCCCCCCATCTGTATCTGCTAACTGTCTACTACAGTCCCCCCCATCTGTATCTGCTAACTGTCTACTACAGTCCCCCCATCTGTATCTGCTAACTGTCTACTACAGTCCCCCCATCTGTATCTGCTAACTGTCTACTACAGTCCCCCATCTGTATCTGCTAACTGTCTACTACAGTCCCCCCCATCTGTATCTGCTAACTGTCTACTACAGTCCCCCCATCTGTATCTGCTAACTGTCTACTACAGTCCCCCCATCTGTATCTGCTAACTGTCTACTACAGTCCCCCCATCTGTATCTGCTAACTGTCTACTACAGTCCCCCCCATCTGTATCTGCTAACTGTCTACTACAGTCCCCCCCATCTGTATCTGCTAACTGTCTACTACAGTCCCCCCACCTGTATCTGCTAACTGTCTACTACAGTCCCCCCCATCTGTATCTGCTAACTGTCTACTACAGTCCCCCCATCTGTATCTGCTAACTGTCTACTACAGTCCCCCCATCTGTATCTGCTAACTGTCTACTACAGTCCCCCCCCACCTGTATCTGCTAACTGTCTACTACAGTCCCAGTCCCCCCATCTGTATCTGCTAACTGTCTACTACAGTCCCCCCACCTGTATCTGCTAACTGTCTACTACAGTCCCCCCCCCATCTGTATCTGCTAACTGTCTACTACAGTCCCCCCCATCTGTATCTGCTAACTGTCTACTACAGTCCCCCCATCTGTATCTGCTAACTGTCTACTACAGTCCCCCCACCTGTATCTGCTAACTGTCTACTACAGTCCCCCCATCTGTATCTGCTAACTGTCTACTACAGTCCCCCACCTGTATCTGCTAACTGTCTACTACAGTCCCCCCATCTGTATCTGCTAACTGTCTACTACAGTCCCCCCATCTGTATCTGCTAACTGTCTACTACAGTCCCCCCATCTGTATCTGCTAACTGTCTACTACAGTCCCCCCATCTGTATCTGCTAACTGTCTACTACAGTCCCCCCATCTGTATCTGCTAACTGTCTACTACAGTCCCCCCATCTGTATCTGCTAACTGTCTACTACAGTCCCCCCATCTGTATCTGCTAACTGTCTACTACAGTCCTCCCCATCTGTATCTGCTAACTGTCCACTACAGTCCCCCCCATCTGTATCTGCTAACTGTCTACTACAGTCCCCCCCATCTGTATCTGCTAACTGTCTACTACAGTCCCCCCCCCATCTGTATCTGCTAACTGTCTACTACAGTCCCCCCCATCTGTATCTGCTAACTGTCTACTACAGTCCCCCCATCTGTATCTGCTAACTGTGTGTGTCTCTGTGTGTCTCTGTGTGTCTCTGTGTGTCTAGGAGAGTGCAGTAACAAGGAGTGCCCCCCCCATCTGTATCTGCTAACTGTGTGTCTCTGTGTGTCTCTGTGTGTCTCTGTGTGTCTCTGTGTGTCTCTGTGTGTCTGTGTGTGTCTCTGTGTGTCTCTGTGTGTCTCTGTGTGTATCTGTGTGTCTAGGAGAGTGCAGTAACAAGGAGTGTCGTCCCCCCATCTGTATCTGCTAACTGTGTGTCTCTGTGTGTCTCTGTGTGTCTAGGTGAGTGCAGTAACAAGGAGTGCCCCCCCATCTGTATCTGCTAACTGTGTGTCTCTGTGTGTCTCTGTGTGTCCCCCCCCATCTGTATCTGCTAACTGTGTGTCTCTGTGTGTCTCTGTGTGTCTCTGTGTGTCTCTGTGTGTCCCCCCCATCTGTATCTGCTAACTGTGTGTCTCTGTGTGTCTCTGTCTGTCTCTGTCTGTCTCTGTGTGTCTCTGTGTGTCTCTGTGTGTCTCTGTGTGTCTCTGTGTGTCTAGGAGAGTGCAGTAACAAGGAGTGCCCCCCATCTGTATCTGCTAACTGTGTGTGTCTCTGTGTGTCTCTGTGTGTCTCTGTGTGTCTCTGTCTGTCTCTGTGTGTCTCTCTGTGTGTCTCTGTGTGTCTCTGTGTGTCTCTGTGTGTCTCTCTGTGTGTCTCTCTGTGTGTCTCTGTGTGTCTCTGTGTGTCTAGGAGAGTGCAGTAACAAGGAGTGTCGTCGTCCCCCATCTGTATCTGCTAACTGTGTGTCTCTGTGTGTCTCTGTGTGTCTAGGAGAGTGCAGTAACAAGGAGTGTCCCCCCCATCTGTATCTGCTAACTGTGTGTCTCTGTGTGTCTCTGTGTGTCTCTGTGTGTGTGTCCCCCCATCTGTATCTGCTAACTGTGTGTGTCTCTGTGTGTCTCTGTGTGTCTCTGTGTGTCTCTGTGTGTCTCTGTGTGTCTCTGTGTGACTCTGTGTGTCTAGGAGAGTGCAGTAACAAGGAGTGTCCCCCCCCATCTGTATCTGCTAACTGTGTGTCTCTGTGTGTCTCTGTGTGTCTCTGTGTGTCCCCCCATCTGTATCTGCTAACTGTGTGTGTCTCTGTGTGTCTCTGTGTGTCTCTGTGTGTCTCGGAGAGTGCAGTAACAAGGAGTGTCCCCCCATCTGTATCTGCTAACTGTGTGTCTCTGTGTGTCTCTGTGTGTCTCTGTGTGTCTCTGTGTGTCCCCCCATCTGTATCTGCTAACTGTGTGTCTCTGTGTGTCTCTGTCTGTCTCTGTCTGTCTCTGTGTGTCTCTGTGTGTCTCTGTGTGTCTCTGTGTGTCTCTGTGTGTCTAGGAGAGTGCAGTAACAAGGAGTGCCCCCCATCTGTATCTGCTAACTGTGTGTGTCTCTGTGTGTCTCTGTGTGTCTCTGTGTGTGTGTCTCTGTCTGTCTCTGTGTGTCTCTCTGTGTGTCTCTGTGTGTCTCTGTGTGTCTCTGTGTGTCTCTGTGTGTCTCTGTGTGTCTCTGTGTGTCTCTCTGTGTGTCTCTCTGTGTGTCTCTGTGTGTCTCTGTGTGTCTAGGAGAGTGCAGTAACAAGGAGTGTCGTCGTCCCCCATCTGTATCTGCTAACTGTGTGTCTCTGTGTGTCTCTGTGTGTCTAGGAGAGTGCAGTAACAAGGAGTGTCCCCCCATCTGTATCTGCTAACTGTGTGTCTCTGTGTGTCTCTGTGTGTCTCTGTGTGTGTGTCCCCCCATCTGTATCTGCTAACTGTGTGTGTCTCTGTGTGTCTCTGTGTGTCTCTGTGTGTCTCTGTGTGTCTCTGTGTGACTCTGTGTGTCTAGGAGAGTGCAGTAACAAGGAGTGTCCCCCCCCCCATCTGTATCTGCTAACTGTGTGTCTCTGTGTGTCTCTGTGTGTCTCTGTGTGTGTCCCCCCATCTGTATCTGCTAACTGTGTGTGTCTCTGTGTGTCTCTGTGTGTCTCTGTGTGTCTCTGTGTGTCTAGGAGAGTGCAGTAACAAGGAGTGTCCCCCCCATCTGTATCTGCTAACTGTGTGTCTCTGTGTGTCTCTGTGTGTCTCTGTGTGTCTCTGTGTGTATCTGTGTGTCTAGGAGAGTGCAGTAACAAGGAGTGTCCCCCCCATCTGTATCTGCTAACTGTGTGTCTCTGTGTGTCTCTGTGTGTCTCTGTGTGTCTAGGTGAGTGCAGTAACAAGGAGTGCCCCCCCCATCTGTATCTGCTAACTGTGTGTCTCTGTGTGTCTCTGTGTGTCTCTGTGTGTCTAGGTGAGTGCAGTAACAAGGAGTGTCCCCCCATCTGTATCTGCTAACTGTGTGTCTCTGTGTGTCTAGGTGAGTGCAGTAACAAGGAGTGCCCCTTCCTCCACATCGACCCAGAGTCTAAGATCAAAGACTGTCCCTGGTATGACAGAGGCTTCTGCAAACATGGTACGTCCTTTCTCTCTCTCTGACTGACTCACTGACTCACTGACTGGCTGACTGGCTGACTGACAGACTGACTCACTGACTGACTGGCTGACTGGCTGGCTGACTGACAGGCTGGCTGGCTGACTGACTGGCTGACTGACTGACTGGCTGACTTGACTGACTGACTGACTGACTTGACTGACTGACTGACTGACTGACTGACTGGCTGACTGACTGGCTGACTGACTGACTTGACTGACTGACTGACTGACTGACTTGACTGACTGACTGGCTGACTGGCTGGCTGACTGGCTGGCTGGCTGACTGACAGGCTGGCTGGCTGACTGACTGACTGACTGACTGACTGACTCACTGACTGACTGGCTGGCTGGCTGACTGACTGGCTGACTGGCTGGCTGACTGGCTGGCTGGCTGACTGACAGGCTGGCTGGCTGACTGACTGACTGACTGACTGACTGACTGACTGACTGACTGACTGGCTGACTGACTGACTTGACTGACTGACTGGCTGACTGGCTGGCTGACTGGCTGGCTGGCTGACTGACAGGCTGGCTGACTGACTGACTGGCTGACTGACTGGCTGACTGACTGGCTGACTGACTGACTTGACTGACTGACTGGCTGGCTGACTGGCTGGCTGGCTGACTGACAGGCTGGCTGGCTGACTGACTGACTGACTGACTGACTGACTGACTCACTGACTGACTGCTGACTGGCTGACTGGCTGACTGGCTGGCTGACTGGCTGGCTGGCTGACTGACAGGCTGGCTGGCTGACTGACTGA
>NW_026284154.1:0-4245 GCF_023373465.1 Oncorhynchus keta
TCGAGGATCGGTAGGATAGTCAGTTTTACTAGGGTAAGCTTGGCAGCGTGAGTGAAGGAGGCTTTGTTGCGGAATAGAAAGCCGACTCTGGATTTGATTTTTGATTGGAGATGTTTGATGTGAGTCTGGAAGGAGAGTTTGCAGTCTAGCCAGACACCTAGGTACTTATAGATGTCCACATATTCAAGGTCGGAACCATCCAGGGTGGTGATGCTAGTCGGGCATGCGGGTGCAGGCAGCGATCGGTTGAAAAGCATGCATTTGGTTTTACTCGCTTAAGAGCAGTTGGAGGCCATGGGTTGGAGCGAGCGGTCGCATCGCACTCGCTCCGCAGGTTGTATAACTTTTTCATTACATTTCATTATAGTACAACAGTTGATTTGTCTAATCTTAGCAATTTCTTCTTAGCTAGCTACATAGCTGTCCTCTGTATCAGAGATAATTGCATAATTATCGTATTTCGCCGCCTCTAACGTAGCCTTCACTGCTATTCGCCCAGGAGCTAGCAAACGCTAGCTAACGCCTCACAGATTAGCATCACTGTAGTGCTATTCACTCAACTGAACGACTTGATTAGTTTAGTGTTAGCTAGCTACATAGCTGTCTTGTTTCCAAGATAATTGTGTAGTTTAGAGTGTGTAGTCTTGGAGTGATTATCTTAATTTACCGAGGTTCGCTAGCCAGCTATTTGTCGTCCTTAACGTAGGAGACTCTGCTAGCTAGCAGCTAACAGCCAGCCAACGCCACTCACACACACGCCTACTGAATCAATTCAACAACCCGGTCGCAGTCACAGGTAGTATCACATTTTCATTTCATTTCATTACAGTACAACGGTTTGATTTGTTTGATCGTAGCTAGCATAGCTAGCTACATAGCTGTCTTTGTTTCAAAGATACTGTGTAGTCTAGAACGATTTTCCTAAGGTTAGCTAGCCAGCTATTGTCGTTCTTTAACGCAACGTAACGTAGAACAAATACTGCTAGCCAGCCAGCTAGCCCCGAATAGTAGCACTGTAGAAACTATTACACCTCAACGGAACGACTTGATTAGTGTAGTGTCAACAACGCAGCTACTGCCAGCTAGCCTACTTCAGCAGTACTGTATCATTTTAATCATTTTAGTCAATAAGATTCTTGCTACGTAAGCTTAACTTTCTGAACATTCGAGACGTGTAGTCCACTTGTCATTCCAATCTCCTTGCATTAGCGTAGCCTCTTCTGTAGCCTGTCAACTATGTGTCTGTCTATCCCTGTTCTCTCCCTCTGCACAGACCATACAAACGCTTCCACATCAAGGCAGGCCGCGGCCACCCTAATCTGGTGGTCCCAGCGCACGACCCACGTGGAGTTCCAGGTCTCCGGTAGCCTCTGAACTGCCGATCTGCGCCAACAAGGCAGAGTTCATCTCAGCCTATGCCTCCTCCAGTCCTCGACTTCTTGGCACTGACGGAAACATGGATCACCACAGATAACACTGCTACTCCTACTGCTCTCTCCTCGTCCGCCCACGTGCTCCCCGCGCACACCCTGAGAGCTTGGTCAGCGGGGTGGTGGCACCGGATCCTCATCTCTCCCAAGTGGTCTTTCTCTTTTCTCCCTACCCATCTGTCTATCGCTCCTCCTTTGAATTCCATGCTGTCACAGTTACCAGCCCTTTCAAGCTTAACATCCTTATCATTTATCGCCCTCCAGGTTCCCTTGAGAGTTCATCAATGAGCTTGATGCCTTGATAAGCCTTTCCCGAGGACGGCTCACCTCTCACAGTTCTGGGCGACTTTAACCTCCCCACGTCTACCTTTGACTCATTCCTCTCTGCCTCCTTCTTTCCACTCCTCTCCTCTTTTGACCTCACTCTCACCTTCCCCCTACTCACAAGGCAGGCAATACGCTTGACCTCATCTTTACTAGATGCTGTTCTTCCACTAACCTCATTGCAACTCCTCCAAGTCTCCGACCACTACCTTGTATCCTTTTCCCTCTCGCTCTCATCCAACACTTCCCACACTGCCCTTTACTGATGGTATCGCGCCGTCCCAACCTTCATTTTCTCTCCCTTCTTTCTCCTCTTCCATCCTATCATCTCTTCCCTCTGCTCAAACTTTCTCCAACCTATCTCCTGATTCTGCCTCTCAACCCTCCTCTCTCCCCTGCATCCTTTGACTCTCTATGTCCCCTATCCTCCAGGCTGCTCGGTCCTCCCTCCCGCTCCGTGGCTCGACGACTCATTGCGAGCTCACAGAACAGGCTCCGGGCAGCCGAGCGGAAATGGAGGAAAAATCCCGCCTCCCTGCGGACCTGGCATCCTTTCACTCCCTCCCTCTACATTTTCCTCCTCCTCTGTCTCTGCTGCTAAAGCCACTTTCTACCATTCTAAATTCAAGCATCTGCCTCTAACCCTAGGAAGCTCTTGCCACCTTCTCCTCCCTCCTGAATCCTCCTCCTCCTCCCTCTCTGCAGATGACTTCTGTCAACCATTTTGAAAAGAAGGTCGACGACATCCGATCCTCGCTTGCTAAGTCAAACGACACCGCTGGTTCTGCTCACACTGCCCTACCCTATGCTCTGACCTCTTTCTCCCTCTCTCTCCAGATGAAATCTCGCGTCTTGTAGACGGCCGGCCGCCCAACAACCTGCCCGCTTGACCCTATCCCCTCCTCTTCTCCAGACCATTTCCGAGACCTTCTCCTTACCTCACTCGCTCATCAACTCATCCCTGACCGCTGGCTACGCCCTTCCATCTTTCAAGAGAGCGAGAGTTGCACCCCTTCTGAAAAACCTACACTCGATCCCTCCGATGTCAACAACTACAGACCAGTATCCCTTTCTTTTCTCTCCAAAACTCTTGAGCGTGCCGTCCTTGCCAGCTCTCCCGCTATCTCTCTCAGAATGACCTTTCTTGATCCAAATCAGTCAGGTTTCAAGACTAGTCATTCAACTGAGACTGCTCTTCTCTGTATCACGGAGGCGCTCCGCACTGCTAAAGCTAACTCTCTCTCCTCTGCTCTCATCCTTCTAGACCTATCGGCTGCCTTCGATACTGTGAACCATCAGATCCTCCCTCTCCACCCTCTCCGAGTTGGGCATCTCCGCGCGCGCCCACGCTTGATTGCGTCCTACCTGACAGGTCGCTCCTACAGGTGGCGTGGCGAGAATCTGTCTCCTCACCACGCGCTCTCACCACTGGTGTCCCCCAGGGCTCTGTTCTAGGCCCTCTCTTATTCTCGCTATACACCAAGTCACTTGGCTCTGTCATAACCTCACATGGTCTCTCCTATCATTGCTATGCAGACGACACAATTAATCTCTCCTTTCCCCTTCTGATGACCAGGTGGCGACCGCATCTCTGCATGTCTGGCAGACATATCAGTGTGGATGACGGATCACCACCTCAAGCTGAACTCTCAGCAAGACGGAGCTCCTCTTCCTCCCGGGAAGGACTGCCCGCTCCATGATCTCGCCATCACGGTTGACAACTCCATTGTGTCCTCCTCCCAGAGCGCTAAGAACCTGGCGTGATCCTGGACAACACCCTGTCGCTTCAACTAACATCAAGGCGGTGTCCTGCTCCTGTAGGTTCATGCTCACAACATCCGCAGAGTACGACCCTGCTCACACAGGAAGCGGCGCAGGTCCTAATCCAGGCACTTGTCATCTCCCCGTCTTGATTACTGCAACTCGCTGTTGGCTGGGCTCCCTGCCTGTGCCATTAAAACCCCTACAACTCATCCAGAACGCCGCAGCCCGTCTGGTGTTCAACCTTCCAAGTTCTTCACGCCACCCCGCTCCTCCGCTCTCCACTGGCTTCCAGTTGAAGCTCGTGATCCGCTACAAGACCATGGTGCCGCCACGGAGCTGTGAGGGGAACGGGCACCTCAGCACTTCCCAGGCTCTGATCAGGCCCTACACCTAAACAAGGGCACTGCGTTCATCCACCTCTGGCCTGCTCGCCTCCCTACCACTGAGGAAGTACAGCCCCCGGCTCAGCCCAGTCAAACTGTCTCGCTGCTCTGGCCCCCAATGGTGGAACAAACCCTCACGACGCCAGTGACAGCGGGAGTCAATCACCACCTCCTCCGGAGACACCTGAAACCCCACCTCTTCAAGGGAATACCTAGAGAAAAGGCAGTAGGTAATCCTTCCCCCAACAAGATTTAGATGCAAGTGGCTGTTCCACTGGTTGTCATAAGGTGTATGCACCACTTTGTAAGTCGCTCTGGATAAGAGCGTCTGCAATGACTTAAAT
>NW_026284155.1:0-7776 GCF_023373465.1 Oncorhynchus keta
GAGGTTCCATGCTACTTCAGTGCCATTGACAGTGCCAGGGCCCACGGTGGGTAGTGGTAGTATTGACAGTGCCAGGGCCCACAGTGCGGTAGTGGTAGCATTGACTGGCTAATTGCAGACAGAAGGCAGACTTTGTAGCAATCTGGGGATGACACCACTGTTCTCCTCAATCAGACAGTGTTCAGCGAGGTGTGTGCTGCAGTCCGGTTACCCTCAGTAAGATATACGCTCTCCGGGCCGGGCCCTCGCCGCTGCTGCATTAGGAGCCGCCAATCAGAACCAACAACCAACTCCACACGGACCGCAGCAGCTGAACTGAGCTCACTGACGGAGCGGGCGGTGAACACGAGACTCAACACAGGGACTGAACATAGTGACTGGAAGCAGCCGTGTGCAGCAGAGAGAGACATTGTGATCCTGTATAAACATACAGAGAGAGGACATACATACACGTTACATCTCTACAGTGGGACGAATAGAGAGAGAGATGTAGCCTATAGAGTAATGCTATACGTGTGATCCTGTAGGGTGTTTATATCACACAGGGAGACTGTAGTCATTTGTAAAGCAGTTACCATCACAGTTGGAGACGGTGATGTGTGATATCGAACCGTGGGAGACAATTTAGCTAATGACGTGTTTGTGTTGTCAAAAGTATCATGTGTGGGGATGGAGCCCCGAGTTGAGAGATATGGGTACAGGAACAGTATAATGACCTGTTTCAGATGGTTTACTCCGATGTGTCTGTCTGGCTGATGTAGAGTAAAGATATTGGTTTGTTTGGTGTTGGGATTCTGGTCTGTGGTTTTCCATTTGAGTGGTTCTAGCCTGTTGGTTTGTATCATTGCTTTGCTCCATTGATTTGATGTTTAGTTATGTAGTCCTACACAGCAGAGCAGCTCGGTTGGCAGACAGTCATTTGGCTAATTGTGTGCTGATAGTTAGTAGCAACGTTGTAAGACATTCTAGATCGACGCTGTGGTGATGTTAGATCGGTGGTGTTTTATCAAAAGACTGCAGCTCTGAAGAATCGTGTGTGTTGTGTACTGGTAAAACCCCGGCTTTGTTGTGTGTCACTGCAGCCCTAGTTGTGCTCTGCTGTGCTCTGCTGTGCTCTGCTGTGCTCTGCTGTGCTCTGCTCTGCTGTGTTGTACGGCGCCTGTGTCCTGTGTCACAGAGGAAGCATTGATCAGACAGCTACTGAGGCTCAATACACAATGAGGCCTGGCCCGAGATCTCTCCTCCTCCCCACCCCCCTCTCCCTCTCCCTGCGTGCCCTGCTCCTGCTCTGCCTTGCGCGTAAGTCACACACACATGCGCGTGCACACCACACACATGCGCGTGCACACCACACATGCGCGTGCACACCACACACATGCGTAATGGACGTCCAATGTGCATTCACTGAAAATCTACGTACTGTACATTCACACATACACATGATGACACACACTAACTTACATACAGATGGGGATCTTCATTTCATCACGCTGTTGCAGAACTTTCCTGCAATGCAGGACATTTTAAATGGATAGTGGTTGTATTTGAGCTTTGGAAAAGGCTTCTGAATTTGGAATTTCTACTTTGAAATTTCAGGCTTGATTTTCCTCACAAAAAAGTATCACCCCTACAAAAATATCCATTAATTTACAATCCACGTAATAATTCACATTTCCTGTTGCTGTAGGATTTCCTGCTGTAGCAAACTGGCTCACATGTAAGACCCTACATCTGTACAAACACTGACTCAACCTCACTACCTCAAGCTAGATTATCTTTCTCCATCTTTCACCTCTCAGTGGGATAATTGTTGCCAACATGTGAAAATGGGAAGATCGGGAGACGTCATGTAAAATGGGGAAAAGCTATAGAGTGAGGGAAATTGAAGACAATTCGCGTAGGGATCGAAAGATAGTGGACCGAGAGAAAAGCAGAGTGTGAATGAACTCTCAAATCTCTGATTTAGGTGTGAATTTCCAATGAGCATTATGTATGAGCAGAGTGCTATAGAGAGGAGGGATACACCCGTGGGACTGTAGGACTGGGGAAATGTGGAAACACAAACCAGAATGGAGGAGGACAGGTAAAAGAGGCGAGAGAGAGAGAGATAAGTCTCCCGATCTTCCCATTATCACGTGTTGGACACAATTATCCCAGAGAGAGAGAGAGAGAGATCACAGCCTCTGAGAGCCTTCTGAAGTACACCACAAAATAAAGGTTGACCAGAGGAGAGACAGACTGGTAGAGGGATGGAGAGAGTGAGAAAAAGGAATATAAGCAAGAGGGAGGGGACAGAAAGACAGTGAGCCCAGGAATCAGGAGAGCAGGAGAGCCAGTGTTTCCCTGTCTTTGATCTATGATTAGGATCACTGTGGGCAGGAGAGCCAGTGTTTCCCTGTCTTTGATCTATGATTAGGATCACTGTGGGCAGGAGAGCCAGTGTTTCCCGTCTTTGATCTATGATTAGGATCACTGTGGGCAGGAGAGCCAGTGTTTCCCCTGTCTTTGATCTATGATTAGGATCACTGTGGGCGGGAGAGCCAGTGATTCCCCGTCTTTGATCTATGATTAGGATCACTGTGGGCGGGAGAGCCAGTGTTTCCCAGTCTTTGATCTATGATTAGGATCACTGTGGGCAGGAGAGCCAGTGTTTCCCCTGTCTTTGATCTATGATTAGGATCACTGTGGGCAGGAGAGCCAGTGTTTCCGTCTTTGATCTATGATTAGGATCACTGTGGGCAGGAGAGCCAGTGTTTCCCTGTCTTTGATCTATGATTAGGATCACTGTGGGCGGGAGAGCCAGTGTTTCCCCGTCTTTGATCTATGATTAGGATCACTGTGGGCAGGAGAGCCAGTGTTTCCCGGTCTTTATCTATGATTAGGATCACTGTGGGCAGGAGAGCCAGTGTTTCCCTGTCTTTGATCTATGATTAGGATCACTGTGGGCGGGAGAGCCAGTGTTTCCCTGTCTTTGATCTATGATTAGGATCACTGTGGGCGGGAGAGCCAGTGTTTCCCCTGTCTTTGATCTATGATTAGGATCACTGTGGGCAGGAGAGCCAGTGTTTCCCCGGTCTTTGATCTATGATTAGGATCACTGTGGGCAGGAGAGCCAGTGTTTCCCCTGTCTTTGATCTATGATTAGGATCACTGTGGGCAGGAGAGCCAGTGTTTCCCGTCTTTGATCTATGATTAGGATCACTGTGGGCAGGAGAGCCAGTGTTTCCCTGTCTTTGATCTATGATTAGGATCACTATGGGCGGGAGAGCCAGTGTTTCCCCCGTCTTTGATCTATGATTAGGATCACTGTGGGCGGGAGAGCCAGTGTTTCCCCAGTCTTTGATCTATGATTAGGATCACTGTGGGCGGGACAGCCAGTGTTTCCCCCGTCTTTGATCTATGATTAGGATCACTGTGGGCGGGAGAGCCAGTGTTTCCCCCGTCTTTGATCTATGATTAGGATCACTGTGGGCGGGAGAGCCAGTGTTTCCCCCGTCTTTGATCTATGATTAGGATCACTGTGGGCGGGAGAGCCAGTGTTTCCCCCGTCTTTGATCTATGATTAGGATCACTGTGGGCGGGAGAGCCAGCGTTTCCCCCGTCTTTGATCTATGATTAGGATCACTGTGGGCGGGAGAGCCAGTGTTTCCCCGGTCTTTGATCTATGATTAGGATCACTGTGGGCAGGAGAGCCAGTGTTTCCCCGGTCTTTGATCTATGATTAGGATCACTGTGGGCAGGAGAGCCAGTGTTTCCCCTGTCTTTGATCTATGATTAGGATCACTGTGGGCAGGAGAGCCAGTGTTTCCCCGGTCTTTGATCTATGATTAGGATCACTGTGGGCAGGAGAGCCAGTGTTTCCCTGTCTTTGATCTATGATTAGGATCACTGTGGGCAGGAGAGCCAGTGTTTCCCGGTCTTTTATCTATGATTAGGTTCACTGTGGGCAGGAGAGCCAGTGTTTCCCTGTCTTTGATCTATGATTAGGATCACTGTGGGCGGGAGAGCCAGTGTTTCCCCTGTCTTTGATCTATGATTAGGATCACTGTGGGCGGGAGAGCCAGTGTTTCCCTGTCTTTGATCTATGATTAGGATCACTGTGGGCAGGAGAGCCAGTGTTTCCCGGTCTTTGATCTATGATTAGGATCACTGTGGGCAGGAGAGCCAGTGTTTCCCCTGTCTTTGATCTATGATTAGGATCACTGTGGGCAGGAGAGCCAGTGTTTCCCTGTCTTTGATCTATGATTAGGATCACTGTGGGCAGGAGAGCCAGTGTTTCCCTGTCTTTGATCTATGATTAGGATCACTGTGGGCGGGAGAGCCAGTGTTTCCCTGTCTTTGATCTATGATTAGGATCACTGTGGGCAGGAGAGCCAGTGTTTCCCCAGTCTTTGATCTATGATTAGGATCACTGTGGGCGGGAGAGCCAGTGTTTCCGTCTTTGATCTATGATTAGGATCACTGTGGGCGGGAGAGCCAGTGTTTCCCGTCTTTGATCTATGATTAGGATCACTGTGGGCGGGAGAGCCAGTGTTTCCCGTCTTTGATCTATGATTAGGATCACTGTGGGCGGAGAGCCAGTGTTTCCCCGTCTTTGATCTATGATTAGGATCACTGTGGGCGGGAGAGCCAGTGTTTCCCGTCTTTGATCTATGATTAGGATCACTGTGGGCGGAGAGCCAGTGTTTCCCGTCTTTGATCTATGATTAGGATCACTGTGGGCGGGAGAGCCAGTGTTTCCCGGTCTTTGATCTATGATTAGGATCACTGTGGGCAGGAGAGCCAGTGTTTCCCTGGTCTTTGATCTATGATTAGGATCACTGTGGGCAGGAGAGCCAGTGTTTCCCCTGTCTTTGATCTATGATTAGGATCACTGTGGGCAGGAGAGCCAGTGTTTCCCGGTCTTTGATCTATGATTAGGATCACTGTGGGCAGGAGAGCCAGTGTTTCCCTGTCTTTGATCTATGATTAGGATCACTGTGGGCAGGAGAGCCAGTGTTTCCCCTGTCTTTGATCTATGATTAGGATCACTGTGGGCAGGAGAGCCAGTGTTTCCCTGTCTTTGATCTATGATTAGGATCACTGTGGGCGGGAGAGCCAGTGTTTCCCTGTCTTTGATCTATGATTAGGATCACTGTGGGCGGGAGAGCCAGTGTTTCCCCTGTCTTTGATCTATGATTAGGATCACTGTGGGCAGGAGAGCCAGTGTTTCCCGGTCTTTGATCTATGATTAGGATCATCAGGGCAGGAGAGCCAGTGTTTCCTGTCTTTGATCTATGATTAGGATCACTGTGGGCAGGAGAGCCAGTGTTTCCCCTGTCTTTGATCTATGATTAGGATCACTGTGGGCAGGAGAGCCAGTGTTTCCCCCGTCTTTGATCTATGATTAGGATCACTGTGGGCAGGAGAGCCAGTGTTTCCCCTGTCTTTGATCTATGATTAGGATCACTGTGGGCGGGAGAGCCAGTGTTTCCCCGGTCTTTGATCTATGATTAGGATCACTGGTAGCACCACTGATACCACAAATACATTCTGTCATCATTCTATTTGGGCTCAAGCAGCGTATTAATATGCAGAGATGTTCTGTAAATAACCATGGCTGCAACGCGTCCACTTCCTCCAAGCCAATCAAAATCTGGATTGCAGAATTTGCATATTGGATCTACACAGGGACATTTGGTGGCATGGGATGGCGGGAGGGAGGGAATAGATTTACATTTACATTTAAGTCATTTAGCAGACGCTCTTATCCAGAGCGACTTACAAATTGGTGCATACACCTTATGACAACCAGTGGAACAGCCACTTGCATCTAAATCTTGTTGGGGGAGAAGGGGGTGAGAAGGATTACTTACCCTTACTTACCCTATCCTAGGTATTCCTTGAAGAGGTGGGGTTTCAGGTGTCTCCGGAAGGTGGTGATTGACTCCGCTGTCCTGGCGTCGTGAGGGAGTTTGTTCCACCATTGGGGGCCAGAGCAGCGAACAGTTTTGACTGGGCTGAGCGGGAACTGTACTTCCTCAGTGGTAGGGAGGCGAGCAGGCCAGAGGTGGATGAACGCAGTGCCCTTGTTTGGGTGTAGGGCCTGATCAGAGCCTGGAGGTACTGAGGTGCCGTTCCCTCACAGCTCCGTAGGCGAGCACCATGGTCTTGTAGCGGATGCGAGCTTCAACTGGAAGCCAGTGGAGAGAGCGGAGGAGCGGGGTGACGTGGAGAGAACTTGGGAAGGTTGAACACCAGACGGGCTGCGGCGTTCTGGATGAGTTGTAGGGGTTTAATGGCACAGGCAGGGAGCCCAGCCAACAGCGAGTTGCAGTAATCAAGACGGGAGATGACAAGTGCCTGGATTAGGACCTGCGCCGCTTCCTGTGTGAGGCAGGGTCGTACTCTGCGGATGTTGTAGAGCATGAACCTACAGGAACGGGACACCGCCTTGATGTTAGTTGAGAACGCCAGGGTGTTGTCCAGGATCACGCCAAGGTTCTTAGCGCTCTGGGAGGAGGACACAATGGAGTTGTCAACCGTGATGGCGAGATCATGGAACGGGCAGTCCTTCCCCGGGAGGAAGAGGAGCTCCGTCTTGCTGAGGTTCAGCTTGAGGTGGTGATCCGTCATCCACACTGATATGTCTGCCAGACATGCAGAGATGCGATTCGCCACCTGGTCATCAGAAGGGGGAAAGGAGAAGATTAATTGTGTGTCGTCTGCATAGCAATGATAGGAGAGACCATGTGAGGTTATGACAGAGCCAAGTGACTTGGTGTATAGCGAGAATAAGAGAGGGCCTAGAACAGAGCCCTGGGGGACACCAGTGGTGAGAGCGCGTGGTGAGGAGACAGATTCTCGCCACGCCACCTGGTAGGAGCGACCTGTCAGGTAGGACGCAATCCAAGCGTGGGCCGCGCCGGAGATGCCCAACTCGGAGAGGGTGGAGAGGAGGATCTGATGGTTCACAGTATCGAAGGCAGCCGATAGGTCTAGAAGGATGAGAGCAGAGGAGAGAGAGTTAGCTTTAGCAGTGCGGAGCGCCTCCGTGATACAGAGAAGAGCAGTCTCAGTTGAATGACTAGTCTTGAAACCTGACTGATTTGGATCAAGAAGGTCATTCTGAGAGAGATAGCGGTAGAGCTGGCCAAGGACGGCACGCTCAAGAGTTTTGGAGAGAAAAGAGAGAAGGGATACTGGTCTGTAGTTGTTGACATCGGAGGGATCGAGTGTAGGTTTTTTCAGAAGGGGTGCAACTCTCGCTCTCTTGAAGACGGGAGGGACGTAGCCAGCGGTCAGGGATGAGTTGATGAGCGAGGTAAGGTAAGGGAGAAGGTCTCCGGAAATGGTCTGGAGAAGAGAGGAGGGGATAGGGTCAAGCGGGCAGGTTGTTGGGCGGCCGGCCGTCACAAGACGCGAGATTTCATCTGGAGAGAGAGGGGAGAAAGAGGTCAGAGCATAGGGTAGGGCAGTGTGAGCAGAACTAGCGGTGTCGTTTGACTTAGCAAACGAGGATCGGATGTCATCGACCTTCTTTTCAAAATGGTTGACGAAGTCATCTGCAGAGAGGGAGGAGGGAGGGGGAGGATTCAGGAGGGAGGAGAAGGTGGCAAAGAGCTTCCTAGGGTTAGAGGCAGATGCTTGGAATTTAGAATGGTAGAAAGTGGCTTTAGCAGCAGAGACAGAGGAGGAAAATGTAGAGAGGAGGGAGGAAAGGATGCCAGGTCCGCAGGGAGGCGGAGTTTTCCTCCATTTCCGCTCGGCTGCCCGGAGCCCTGTTCTGACAGTAGA
>NW_026284156.1:0-5811 GCF_023373465.1 Oncorhynchus keta
CTATTATGTTCTGTCTTTATGTCTAAAAATTGTAGCAAGGCAACTTTTTGCCATCCCCCACGAATGATTCGGCCAATCACTGGAATTTTTTTAATATATATATTTTTTTTGATTAATTAACATTTTTAATTTGATTGAATATCCAAAACATACAATATACTTGCAGTGAAGCCGCTCAACAACTACATCATACCAGTCATCCAAGAGATTCCCATTCAGAGCGACACACAGAGGCATCCAGGGTCAATGCCCTGCTCAAGGGCACTTTGACAGATCTCCCACCAGAACAAAAAACGTAAACCCGAACCCACCAAGATCCCCCCCACAGTTCCCCAATAGCTGTCCCTCAACCATTCGAGACCCCTTCCACAGTCCCCTCCACAAGAAAAAATACAATGAATTCCATTCCCCACCCCCAAGAACCCCCCAATGCACCGACAACCAAGAGAATGAACTAAAGAGAAAAAAGAAAAAGACAGAAGAAAACAGCAAACAACAATGAAAAAAAAATGAAAAAAAGACATCAAGGACAACTAAAATCACAACAGCAATGCCAACTGTATATGTTTGTGTGCATGTGCATGTCTGGCACTATTACATGTCTGTGTGTGTTCTTGTATGCGTTTATTTGAATGAGAGTGCGTGTATATGCATGTGTACAAACACCTGCACAGCATTATCCTCAGGCATACTGGCATTAGTTGAAAAAACACTGCCCCTCAGTGTCATTCAAACATACTTTTTATTGTTTTATTTTGACTTTATTTTAGACTTTTATCTTTGAACGTCATTCGATCTCCCGCACAGCAACTCCACTCCCACTTGTCTCCAATTCCACATCCCAACCCTCAGCTTCCTTCAGCCCATCCCACCTACAGTGGGGCAAAAAAGTATTTAGTCAGCCACCAATTGTGCAAGTTCTCCCACTTAAAAAGATGAGAGAGGCCTGTAATTTTCATCATAGGTATACTTAAACTATGACAGACAAAATGAGAGAAAAAAATCCAGAAGATCACATTGTAGGATTTTTTATGAATTTATTTGCAAATTATGGTGGAAAATAAGTATTTGGTCACCTACAAACAAGCAAGATTTCTGGCTCTCACAGACCTGTAACTTCTTCTTTAAGAGGCTCTTCTGTCCTCCACTCGTTACCGGTATTAATGGCACCTGTTTGAACTTGTTATTAGTATAAAAGACACCTGTCCACAACCTCAAACAGTCACACTCCAAACTCCACTATGGCCAAGACCAAAGAGCTGTCAAAGGACACCAGAACCAAAATTGTAGACCTGCACCGTGCTGGGAAGACTGAATCTGCAATAGGTAAGCAGCTTGGTTTGAAGAAATCAACTGTGGGAGCAATTATTAGGAAATGGAAGACATACAAGACCACTGATAATCTCCCTCGATCTGGGACCCCACGCAAGATCTCACCCCGTGATGTCAAAATGATCACAAAAACGTTGAGCAAAAATCCCAGAACCACACGGGGGGACCTAGTGAATGACCTGCAGAGGGCTGGGACCAAAGTAACAAAGCCTACCATCAGTAACACACTACGCCGCCAGGGACTCAAATCCTGCAGTGCCAGACGTGTCACCCTGCTTAAGCCAGTACATGTCCAGGCCCGTCTGAAGTTTGCTAGAGAGCATTTCGATGATCCAGAAAGACGATTGGGAAAATGTCATATGGTCAGATGAAACCAAAATATAACTTTTTGGTAAAAACTCAACTCGTCGTGTTTGGTGGACAAAGAATGCTGAGTTTCATCCAACATCATACCTACTGTGAAGCATGGGGGGGTGGAAACATCATCCTTTGGGGCTGATTTTCTGCAAAGGGACCAGGACGACTCATCCGTGTAAAGGAAAGAATGAATGGGGCCATGTATTGTGAGATTTTGAGTGAAAACCTCCTTCCATTAGCAAGGGCATTGAACTACAATGTGATTTTCTGGATTTTATTTCTAATTGTCTGTCATAGATGAGGTATACCTATGATGAAAATGACAGGCCTCTCTCATCTTTTTAAGTGGGAGAACTTGCACAATTGGTGGCTGACTAAATACTTTTTTGCCCCACTGTATCTCTGCTGTCCACCCTCTTCGGATTTCTACACAACATATATCTTTCAAGTATGCTGTGATGTTTAACATACAATTTCAATCTATCTAATCGAATAGAATCCACAGATTGCGAGTTGAAGACAAATACTTTTACTAAGAGTATTAGTATATTAGTAATTGACTGACCCGGTCTCTCCAGGTCTCCTAACAGGATTATTTCTATTTTCAATTTTAGATCAATGCTATGCATTTTTAGCCATTCCTGAACCCGAGACCAGAAACAGGCTACCCGAGAGCAATATCAAAATAAATGGTTGATTATAAATGGTAGATTGATTCTGTATCTTCATCACAAAAGTTTAGATGATTTTATGCCCCAAATATTCAACATTTTGTTGGTAGCAAGAATTCTATATAATACTTTTAGCTGAAAAGCACAAAGTCTTGAATTTTGCGTTGTTTTATATATCAACTTATACACCCTGTACCATGGAATCGGTACATAAAAAATCTCTTCCCAACTATTTTGCAATCTGTATGGCACAGTTGTCAACATCCTGGTCCTCAAATGAAACTGGTATACTTTACTATTTATGCTATTTTTATTCCTCCACCAGTTTTGATCCTTTATATTGGGAAGACAGACCAGTTCCCTACCTCCTCCCACTGCCACCTGCCTGCTCCATTTTTGGGGTGATTCTGTAATCAATTGGTTGAACTCTTGGATTGAGCAGACCTTCCCATACAATTCTGATAACTCCATGAAGGACACATCTCTACCATCTCTAAACTAAGACTAAGGAGTTAATCAGGGCAATTTTTCCATAAAAACACAGGTATTTACCTCTCCATGGTTGCAGGATCTTGTCTATTTTTACAAGTTTTCTATTGAAATTCATTGTGGAGAGCTTATTTATATATTTTGTGATATGAATACCGAGTATGTCTACTTCACCATCAGCCCATTTTATAAGTAAACTGCAGGGTAATGTAGAAGTTGTATTTTTTAAAGCTCCAATATGTAATATTGTACATTTATCATAATTATGTTTTAGTTCAGAGAGTACAGAAAAGTTATCTAGATCTTCAATGAGACATTGCAGGGATCTAGCTTGCGTACATAATATAAAACTTGAGTCATTGGCATACATGCATTTCTAATCCTCTAATGTTGTTATTGGATCTGATTTTAATAGCAAGCATATCGATGGCCATAACAAATAAATATGGTGACAGTGGACACCCTGTTTAACTCCTCTTGACAATTCAAAACTCTGAGAAGTAGCTGTTTTTTTTAACTATTTTACTCCTTGTACCCATTTCATAAGAGAATCCCCGACATTAAAATAATCCAGGCATTTATAAATAAAATCCAGTCTTACTTACGGAGACACCTGAAACCCCACCTCTTCAAGGAATACCTAGGATAGGGTAAGTAATCCTTCTCACCCCCCCTAAAAAGATTTAGATGCACTATTGTAAGTGGCTGTTCCACTGGATGTCATAAGGTGTATGCACCAATTTGTAAGTCGCTCTGGATAAGAGCGTCTGCTAAATGACTTAAATGTAAATGTACTTTATCAAATGCCTTTTCAAAATCCGTTATAAATACCAGGTCTGGCTTCTTAGATGTTTGATGATGTTCTGCTATTTCTAGTAGTTGTCGTATATTATCTCCAATGTATCGTCCATATAAAAAACCTGTCTGATCCGGATGAACAATACCTGGTAAAAATCATTTTAATTATGAGTGCTATGCATTTCGCTAGTATTTTTGCATCACAACATTGAAGTGTAAGGGGCCTCCAGGTTTTAGATAGACCGGGTCTTTATTTATGCCATCTGGGTCTTGTTTTAATAATCGAGAAATCAGACCTTCTTGCCTAGTACCTGACAGACTACAATTTCTATAGGAGATAGGAGTAGTTAAAACAATCTAGCAATGGAGCATTTAGTATATCACAAAAGGCTTGATATACCTCTGCCAGTGTGCCATTAAGCCCTGGGGTTTTTCCAGAATGAAAGGATTTAATAGCCTCAAAAAGTTATTCCTCTATAATTTAGCCTTTGCACTTATTTTTTCTTTACATTTGTTAATTTTCCATGTTTTATATTATTTGGAAATAATTCCTTACCGTAATCTTCATTCAGTGGGAGAGGATGAGACGGAAAAGAGAACATCTGCCTAAAATATTTAGCTTCCTCTTTTAAAATATCATTTGAAGAATCATATGATATTGGATGTGATTTAGTGAGAGTGTGTACGGTGTCTGTATAAGATTAAGACTATAATGTGTGCTGTCCAAATTAATAATAACAATGTGCATGGTTGAGTGTCTATGTGTGTAACATGTATTGCGTATAGCCTTAATATTCATGATGATAATTGTAATCCATATCATATCACCGTCATAGTTGCATCATAATTACCTTTAACATCATTGAAAAACACATCCCAGCATTATCATAGCAATTGATGTTTCTCATGACCATGAAAGAGATCTCCAGTCGGCTTCACTACAGTACAAATCTATTCCGTACAATATGTTATTATTCCCCAATGCCCATATTCTGATATCTTCCCCTTGCTTGTTGTAAACATACAGTATATAAACTTGTAGACAAATACATAAAAAAGATAGACAAACAAGAAACATATTAAACTATAAAATAGTTCTCGACAATAGAGTGAGAGAAGAGAAGAGAAAAGAGAGAGTGAGAGAAGAGAGAAAGATCAGGAGTGTGTGTGTGTATGTATAAGTCCGTATGTGTAAGCGTTCATATTCACTTGATAATGTTCAGATATTTTTACCGTTCCCATACTTCATTTTTTTCGTAACCTCAAGTCCCTGTAGAATTTAGTACAGGCATGTTGTTATGGAGCTGTCTCGGAATAGCTGTCCATCTATAAAGAGTTTGTCCACAATGAAAAAGGCACGCTTATCCTTCTCCCTCTTTTGCCTCTGTACCGGATATAGTCTCTTACGACATTCATTTACCTCCCTTGGAAATTGGTCATTGAGGCTGAATTTGGTCCCTTTAAGCTCCATTACCCTGCTTTTGATCTGCTCCTTTCATTGGTAGTGTTCACATTTTGCGATGATTGGTCGGGGACCCTTGGTCTTCTCGCTCCAAGTCTGTGTACTCGGTGGGAAGCCACTTTGTTTACAATCTCTATAGGAAGTTTGAAGGCGGATTGCATGAGTTCTCTGATCACGCCCTCTGGATAATTGGATGCATCCTCAGGAATCGCAGAAAAAAATTGATTTTCACGCATGCAATGAGTTTGTATGTCTAGTAGTGACTCCTTCATCACCCTGTTTTCCTTGAGTAGATATGTTGGTATTGTGGATTTTTACTTTGGCTGGGAGTGCCTTGTTCTCTCCTTGGAGTGTGAGAATTTTACTCTGGCTGAATTCCAAACTGCCCCTCAGCCCTGCTATCTCCTCACGCAGCGTTTCCAGTGTTGCATGGATTCCAGCCAGAGCACTAGCCTCTACTTCAACGGTAAGTAAATCGTCCGGGTCTGTAGATTAATCTGCTTTTCTTTTTTTGTCCGGTTAAAGTTCTTTTGCGAGGTAGTTGGATCTTTCCATGATGGAGTATGTCATTCCTCCATGGTGCAAAGCTGTTGGTACTCAACGATTTCCCTCAGGATCTCTTTGGTATCCAGGTTGGCTCTTTACTGCAACCAGTTGATTTATGAAAAGATAACAATGAGTCTTTCCCACGACGACGACAGG
>NW_026284157.1:2500-4652 GCF_023373465.1 Oncorhynchus keta
GATACAGACAGACAGACAGACAGACAATGGATACAGACAGACAGACAGACAGACAGACAGACAGACAGACACAGGGATACAGACGGACAGACAGACACAGGGATACACACAGACAGACAGACACAGGGATAGAGGCTGAAAGGAATAGAGACAGACAGTCTGACAGACAGACAGACAGACAGACAGACAGACAGACACAGGGATACAGACAGACAGACAGACAGACAGACAGACAGACAGACAGACACAGAGAGACAGACAGACACAGGGATACAGACAGACAGCACAGACAGACAGACACAGGGATACAGCACAGACAGACAGACACAGGGATAGAGGCTGAAAGGAATAGAGACAGACAGACAGACAGACAGACAGACAGACAGACAGACAGACAGACACAGGGATACAGACAGACAGACAGACAGACAGACAGACAGATAATGGGATAGAGACAGACAGACAGACAGACAGACAGACAGACAATGGGATACAGACAGACAGACAGACAGACAGACAGACACAGGATACAGACAGACAGACAGACAGACAGACAGACAATGGGATACAGACAGACAGACAGACAGACAATGGGATACAGACAGACAGAGACAGACAGACAGACAGACAGAGACAGACAGACAGACAGACACAGGGATACAGAACAGACAGACAGACAGACAGGGATACAGACAGACAGACAGACAGACAGACAATGGGATACAGACAGACAGACAGACAGACAGACAGACAGACAGACACAGGGATACAGACAGACAGACACAGGGATACAGAACAGACAGACAGACACAGGAATACAGACAGACAGACAGACACAGGGATACAGACACAGACAGACAGACAGACAGACAATGGGATACAGACAGACAGACACACAAAGGGATACAGACAGACAGACAGACACAGGGATACAGACAGACAGACAGACAGACAGACAGACAGACAGACACAGGGATACAGACAGACAGACAGACAGACAGACAGACAGACACAGGGATACAGACACAGAGATACAGACAGACAGACACAGGGATACAGACAGACAGACACAGGGATACAGACAGACAGACAGACACAGAGATACAGACAGACAGACAGACACAGGGATACAGACAGACAGACAGACAGACACAGGGATACAGACAGACAGACAGACAGACAGACAGACAGACAGACAGACAGACAGACAGACAGACAGACAGACAGACACAGGGATACAGACGGACAGACAGACACAGGGATACAGACAGACAGACAGACACAGGGATACAGACAGACAGACAGACACAGGGATACAGACAGACAGACAGACAGACAGACAGACAGACACAGGGATACAGACAGACAGACAGACAGACAGACAGACAGACAGACACAGGGATACAGACAGACAGACAGACAGACAGACAGACAGACAGACAGACAGACAGACAGACAGACAGACAGACAGACAGACACAGGGATACAGACAGACAGACAGACAGACAGACAGACAGACAGACAGACAGACAGACACAGGGATACAGACACAGACAGACACAGGGATACAGACAGACAGACAGACAGACAGACAGACAGACAGACAGACAGACAGAGGATACAGACAGACAGACAGACAGACAGACAGACAGACAGACAGACAGACAGACAGACACAGGGATACAGACAGACAGACAGACAGACAGACAGACAGACAGACAGACAGACAGACACAGGGATACAGACAGACAGACAGACAGACAGACAGACGAACAGGATACAGACAGACAGACAGACAGACAGACAGACAGACACAGGGATACAGACAGACAGACAGACAGACAGACAGACAGACAGACAGACAGACAGACAGACAGACAGACACAGGGATACAGACAGACAGACAGACACAGAGATGACAGACAGACAGACAGACAGACACAGGGATACAGACAGACAGACAGACAGACAGACAGACAGACAGACAGACAGACAGACAGACACAGGGATACAGACAGACAGACAGACACAGGGATACAGACGGACAGACAGACACAGGGATACAGACGGACAGACAGACACAGGGATACAGACAGACAGACAGACACGGGACAGAGGCAGAACAGACAGGACAGACAGACAGACAGACAGA
>NW_026284158.1:0-2927 GCF_023373465.1 Oncorhynchus keta
AATCTCTTGTTCGAAAAGTAACAGTATGTTGGATCATTGTTCAGAGTCTATGTTGATTCAGTTGGTGTAGTAAGCTATATAAATGGTTACTTGTGAGTTCAAACTGCAGAGCATGTTTTTCAAAGAAACGCTTAGAATAATAGCAAACATTTGTTTTGTTTTAAAAAGAAGGGGGATGTAATATTCATACGTGTAAACATACTGAATTATAAGTGGATGCATTTTACGCCGTATCATACTGTGCTATGATTGGTTAACACCACTGTTAGTATAATTTAATTATGCCGATGTGCTTTCATCAATTGAAAGCCCTTCAACTATTTTTATGAGAATTTGTAAGATTTCTTGTTTGCATAAAATAGACGCAGACCAGTCTTCAAATAATAGGTAATATAATTTATTCTCGGAGCGCACTCCCATTTTTAATCGTGCAGCAGTTTATATACAGATCATGACATAATTTCACTGCCTTAACCGAGACCCCCTCCTCTCGACAGGACAAAGTAAGGTGAAAAGTTAATTCTAACTTACTAACACTCCCCAGATAACTTTTGACCCCTCAACATTATCGATCACCACTGAACTGACAGTTTTAATTAACAGAAACCCCTAGGAATGCACTCACTGCCTTATCTAAAAACCCCAGAGCTAAGTTTCAGGTTGGGTCAACCATAGGCTAACGACCTTATGTGTTTACACAGTCCACAACTCATTTGTTCCTGTCAGTTGGAATGGTGTTCATTAACTTGTTTATTACTCTTTGTCCTGTCACACAATTTCTTCTTATGAACTCATATTGTCTATTATACATACAGAGTATAAGTTTACCTAGATACAATTCTATTTAAAATGGGGATATTGTTTATTAATTTATCCATAATAAATCCATAATAAATTCAACAACCACCCAGATGGTTAGGTCATGGTCAGTTGATCATGGTTGGAGATACGTGAACTTGCAAGTTGTAGCTACGTAATAAAAAGAGCTACGTTAAGAAATATCCTGTAGTACTGCATTTGATTATTTTGTACAAAGCGTGCTAAACAAGACAATGCATTCACAGAATATATTAAATATAAGCTGTACAGGGCTTCGTAGCATCAAACATATGACCAAATGTCATATGTTTCCACATACTTTTCATTCCAAAATCATGGGCATTAACATGGAGTTGGTCCCCCTTTGCTGCTATAACAGCCTCCACTCTTCTGGGAAGGCTTTCTACTAGATGTTGGAACATTGCTGAGAGGACTTGCTTCCATTCAGCCACAAGAGCATTAGTGAGGTCGGGAACTGATGTTGGGAGATTAGGCCTGGCTTGCAGTCAGTGTTCCAATTCATCCTAAAGGTGTTCGATGGGGTTGAGGTCAGGGCTCTGTGCAGGCAATTCAAGTTCTTTCACACTGATCTTGACAAACCATTTCTGTATATACCTTGCTTTGTGCATGCTTAAACAGGAAAGGGCATTCCCCAAACTGTTGCCATAAAGTTGGAAGCACAGAATCGTTTAGAATGTATGCTGTAGTGTTAAGATTCTGCTTTACTGGAACTATGGGGCCATGGAAAATATCGGTATCGCCCAAAAACTCTATATCGGTACATCCTTAAAGTAAGTCATCAAAACTGGTATTGGCCCCTGTAAGAATGCCTCGTAGCAGGTGGTGTTTTAGGGATGATGTTGCTCTCAAAAAGTGAATCAGTGTCATCATCGTTGTCATGACCTCAGAATACTATTTTCCCAGACTGGCACACAGGACAGATTGATGGGTGATGCAATGATATGATGTCAGGTCAGGGTGGTCCTCTTTCAAATGTGCAACCAGTCCCCTCCCTCTTCCTATCCTGTCTGAAGCTTCATATGTGGTGATGGAGACCTCTGACTTCAGATCTATTCCCCTTTTTGTCAACATCCCTATCCCTCATGGATATCCCCTCCCCATGCCTATAGATGTGTTATGCCCAACAGCTCCTCGCAGAATTCTTTCTTTGCTTCATTATAACATCTGACAAACTTCAGAAGCTGGCCATTACCAGTGTTATCTATTGAGTCATTCGCGGCAAATGAAATGCATGGTGCATTCCGAATGGCCTCATCAAGTTGCGAAGTTAAATCTACAGCTAATATTTCAGTTAGCAAGGTGTCAGCAACTTCACACATGCATTATTTTACCATCTCAGCATCTGAAAAAGTTTTTGTGTTTTCCCAAAACCCATGCTATCATCAGTGAACACTCCATTGAGCGTTGTTGGGCTGTCAGGGAATTGACAAGGACTTTGGTGGACCTCTCATATTGGGATTTGAGTTGGTTAATATGTGTTCTCACCTCCTTGTTCAGGGGATATGTCTGATCGAATTTACTATGCCTGTCACACCCTGATCTGTTTCACCTGTCTTTGTGCTGGTCTCCACCCCTTCCAGGTGTCGCCCATCTTCCCCATTATCACTGGTGCATTTATACCCGTGTTCTCATTTTGTCTGTTGCCAATTTGTTTTGTTCCGTCAAGCCTACCAGCAGGGTTTCACATGCACCTCTCTTGCTTTAGTTCCTGTTTTCCTGGTTTTGACCATTCTGTCTGCCCTGAGCCTGCCTACAGTTCTGTACCTTGTCACACCACCCTGGATTACTGACCTATGCCTGCCCTGACCCTGAACCTGCCTGTACCATTCGGACTCTGCTCTGGATTACTGACCTCTACCTGCCCTTGACCTGTCCCCCCTGTTTTTGTAATAAACTTTTGTTACTGGGTCTTTTCCTGAGCCTTGATAATGCCTGGTGTCATAATGGTGATTAACATTGGCACTTTTCACGATAGCTATGGACTCACTGCATATCTGGCACATTGGTTTTGTGCTAGTTGCAGGGAGAAGGAATAAACACTGTTCCGTCCACTTGTCTTTGAATATACGATATTCAGAGTCAATTTT
>NW_026284159.1:0-9282 GCF_023373465.1 Oncorhynchus keta
ACATATGAATTAACAGGTTATAGAGCAACAACACAATTATCACAACACATAGGTTGTAATATGGCTTTTATTCTGGATTGGCTTCCCCTGGTGATTTTACCAGTGGTGGGAAAAGTACCCAACTGTCATACTTGAGTAAAAGTAAAGATATTAAAAGTAAAGTCACCCAGTAAAATTCTACTTGAGAAAAAGTCTAAATGTATTTGGTTTAAAATATACTTAAGTATCAAAAAGTAAATGTAATTGCTAAAATGTACTTAAGTATCAAAAGTCAAAGTATAATTATAAATCATTTAAAATTCCTTAAAATACGCAAATCAGACGGCACCAAATGATTTATATTTTAATTTACGGGAAGCCAGGGGCACACTCAACATTCAGACATAATTTAAAAAACAGAGCATGTATGTTTAGTGAGTCTGCCAGATCAGGGGCAGCAGGGGGATGACTAAGGATGTTCTGTTTTTATAATGGCGTGAATTGGACTATTTTCCGTCCTGCTATACATTCAAAATGTAACGAGTACTTTTTGGTGTAAAGGAAAATGTATGGAGTAAAAAGTCCAATATTTTCTTAAGGAATGTAGTGAAGTAAAAGTTGTCAAACATATAAATAGTAAGTAGTACTTTAAAGTATTTTTACACCACTGGATTTTACCCACAAACCGCTACTAGAACTAGGGCCTGTCACTTGCAACCCACCTCTTCCAATGCATTGTGGAAAAGTGTGCATTTAATTCTGCTAGATGAAGAGCTGAAATTAATACAACATCCTGGCATTTAAACCATACTCGATTTTCAAAAATGCACAATGTAAAACTATTGATTTTTGCATACTGAGACGCGTCATGCGCGGTTGCGTTGTTTCACGTTATTGGTTAATTTCAGTAGCAGCATATCTGATTATCAGCTGTTGTCAAAGCCGAAATGAGTATGACATCCGGAAATTTAAAGTATACTCGATTTTCTTAATGTCACATACAATAAAACTTTATTTTTATCACATACTTAACCGGCCTACTATTTAGAACACGTTCAGGTTAAATATCTACTTGCGGTTGTTGACATGCTTATGTACTTCAATATGTATTAAGGTGTTAATATTAGGAACTCCTGATGTACTTCAATATGTATTAAGGTGTTAATATTAGGAACTCCTTATGTACTTCAATATGGATTATGGTGTTAATATTAGGAACTCCTTATGTACTTCAATATGTATTAAGGTGTTAATATTAGGAACTCCTTATGTACTTCAATATGTATAAAGGTGTTAATATTAGGAACTCCTTATGTACATCAATATGTATAAAGGAGTTAGGATTAGGAACTCTGATGTACTTCAATATGTATAAAGGTGTTAATATTAGGAACTCCTTATGTACATCAATATGTATAAAGGAGTTAGGATTAGGAACTCCTGATGTAATTCAATATGTAAGGTGTTAATATTAGGAACTCCTGATGTACTTCAATATGTATTAAGGTGTTAATATTAGGAACTCCTTATGTACTTCAATATGTATTAAGGGCCGCTTGACCCTATCCCTCCTCTCTTCTCCAGACCATTTCCGGAGACCTTCTCCTTACCTCACCTCGCTCATCAACTCATCCCTGACCGCTGGCTACGTCCCTTCCGTCTTCAAGAGAGCGAGAGTTGCACCCCTTCTGAAAAAACCTACACTCGATCCCTCCGATGTCAACAACTACAGACCAGTATCCCTTCTTTCTTTTCTCTCCAAAACTCTTGAACGTGCCGTCCTCGGCCAGCTCTCCCGCTATCTCTCTCAGAATGACCTTCTTGATCCAAATCAGTCAGGTTTCAAGACTAGTCATTCAACTGAGACTGCTCTTCTCTGTATCACGGAGCGCTCCGCACTGCTAAAGCTAACTCTCTCTCCTCTGCTCTCATCCTTCTAGACCTATCGGCTGCCTTCGATACTGTGAACCATCAGATCCTCCTCTCCACCCTCTCCGAGTTGGGCATCTCCGGCGCGGCCCACGCTTGGATTGCGTCCTACCTGACAGGTCGCTCCTACCAGGTGGCGTGGCGAGAATCTGTCTCCTCACCACGCGCTCTCACCACTGGTGTCCCCCAGGGCTCTGTTCTAGGCCCTCTCCTATTCTCGCTATACACCAAGTCACTTGGCTCTGTCATAACCTCACATGGTCTCTCCTATCATTGCTATGCAGACGACACACAATTAATCTTCTCCTTTCCCCCTTCTGATGACCAGGTGGCGAATCGCATCTCTGCATGTCTGGCAGACATATCAGTGTGGATGACGGATCACCACCTCAAGCTGAACCTCGGCAAGACGGAGCTGCTCTTCCTCCCGGGAAGGACTGCCCGTTCCATGATCTCGCCATCACGGTTGACAACTCCATTGTGTCCTCCTCCCAGAGTGCTAAGAACCTTGGCGTGATCCTGGACAACACCCTGTCGTTCTCAACTAACATCAAGGCGGTGGCCCGTTCCTGTAGGTTCATGCTCTACAACATCCGCAGAGTACGACCCTGCCTCACACAGGAAGCGGCGCAGGTCCTAATCCAGGCACTTGTCATCTCCCGTCTGGATTACTGCAACTCGCTGTTGGCTGGGCTCCCTGCCTGTGCCATTAAACCCCTACAACTCATCCAGAACGCCGCAGCCCGTCTGGTGTTCAACCTTCCCAAGTTCTCTCACGTCACCCCGCTCCTCCGCTCTCTCCACTGGCTTCCAGTTGAAGCTCGCATCCGCTACAAGACCATGGTGCTTGCCTACGGAGCTGTGAGGGGAACGGCACCTCAGTACCTCCAGGCTCTGATCAGGCCCTACACCCAAACAAGGGCACTGCGTTCATCCACCTCTGGCCTGCTCGCCTCCCTACCACTGAGGAAGTACAGTTCCCGCTCAGCCCAGTTAAATCTGTTCGCTGCTCTGGCCCCCAATGGTGGAACAAACTCCCTCACGACGCCAGGACAGCGGAGTCAATCACCACCTTCCGGAGACACCTGAAACCCCACCTCTTTAAGGAATACCTAGGATAGGATAAAGTAATCCTTCTCACCCCCCTTAAAAGATTTAGATGCACTATTGTAAAGTGGCTGTTCCACTCGATGTCATAAGGTGAATGCACCAATTTGTAAGTCGCTCTGGATAAGAGCGTCTGCTAAATGACTTAAATGTAAATGTAAATATTAGGAACTCCTTATGTACTTCAATATGTATTAAGGTGTTAATATTAGGAACTCTTATGTACATCAATATGTATAAAGGTGTTACGATTAGGAACTCCTGATGTAATTCAATATGTAAGGTGTTAATATTAGGAACTCCTTATGTACTTCAATATGTATAAAGGTGTTAGGATTAGGAACTCCTGATGTAATTCAATATGTATAAAGGTGTTAGGATTAGGAACTCCTGATGTAATTCAATATGTATAAAGGTGTTAGGATTAGGAACTCCTGATGTAATTCAATGTGTAAGGTGTTAGGATTAGGAACTCCTGATGTAGTGCGGTCTACTCACTGTTCTCTGGTACGAAGATCGCGACCGGTGGACTGAGCATGCCACGCCCAGCCTGAGTACAGGCAGCTACCTGAACACTGTATGTAGTGTTGAACTCCTGTAGGGCCACCGCAGCAGTGTTGGAGGAGCTGCGGATCTGAGGAACACCACATCATGTTAGAGCGATCATGGTTGTACTCAGCAGTTTACAGTAATAGACACCTATTCAACTGATCAACTCATACCACTAATCAACTCATCATCAAACCTTTGACTAGTGGAATCAGATGTGTAGTGCTAGGGCAAAAACAAAAATGTCTTCCCAGGAATTAAGAAACACTGTTATAACTACAGAGGTAGGATCTTAATTTGGGCCAGTTTGCTATGTAACATTATGTCACAGATCCCTCCGGAACTTTCTTCATGCACACCTGTCCCCGGGGCGGCAGGGTAGCCTAGTGGTTAGAGTGTTGGACTAGTAACCGAAAGGTTGCAAGTTCAAACCCCTGAGCTGACAAGGTACAAATCTGTCATTCTGCCCCTGAACAGGCAGTTAACCCACTGTTCCTAGGCCGTCATTGAAAATAAGAATTTGTTCTTAACTTGCCTGGTTAAATAAAGGTAAAAAAAAAAAAAAAAAAAATCCCACTGATTTAGTATATGTGCCCTTTGGTTTCTATTGAGGGTTGATTATTGTTACAATGTCTGTTGGTGCGTGTGAGTACCTGTGCTGTGTGTTTTGGGCTTTCGTGCCCTTGTGGATTGTGCAGATGGTCTTGTCCTGTGTGTTAATCATTGTGCGCGTGTGTTATTTATTTGAGGTACTCCTCGCTCTTTTGTTTGGGTTTCAACCCTGTGTTTTTGTACCGTGTTTGTTTGGTCTTCATCCCTGTGCCTTAACACGGCAGGCTATCATTTGGGCTTAATAAAAAAAAACAATTATGCATTCCTGCGTCTGTTCTCCAGATCCTTCATGCCAACGTGAAATATATTTGTACTTGTAACACACATTTTTTGTGTGTCAAGTCATTGTAGAGCCATTCTGGATGTTTCTAGCTCTGCTAACATTGGGAAGCTGAGAACATTGTTTCTAAGCTCTGAAAAAGGGGAAGAAAACAAAACTTTCTTGACAGGCTGGCTGGTATGTGGACTTGGGTTTAGTTCCAAATCGCAACCTATCCGTATTCCCTATGTAGTGCACTTCTTTTGACCAGAGTAGAGCACTTAATAGGGAATATGTTGCCATTTGGGGCTCAGACATGATCAGCATGGTGTTTACAGAGAGCTGAGAGGGGGATTGTTGGGGAACATGTGACAGTGGATAAAGCCCTTGGTTGCACAATACCACCGCATGGCAACATCTGGGGTTCCTCTCTCACTAGTTAACATGCTGACAGTGAGACTGGAGGCCTGGAAAACATGGAAGTCACACAGACACATGGTGTACTATCTCTCTATGACAACATTTCACACCGGAACTTTTATTTTGGAAACTAAAACTGAACTAGCCAACATGCTGACTGCGTGACTGGTCTGCTGGCTAAAGGCATAGAAAACACACACGCAGAAACATGTTGTACTATATCACTGACCAAAAACATCTATTATATGTCTAAAAATAGCAATTATACTGTAGCTTGGTGATAGAATAGAGTAGTGTAGAGCAGAGCAGGGTAGAGTAGAGTGTAGAGTAGGGTGCAGAGCAAGGTTGAGTAGGGTGTAGAGTAGGGTGTAGAGCAGAGCAGGGTAGAGTAGAGTGTAGAGTAGAGAGCAGGGTAGAGTAGGGTGTAGCGTAGGGGGTAGAGCAAGGTTGAGTAGGGTGTAGAGTAGGTGTAGAGCAGAGCAGGGTAGAGTAGGGTGTAGAGTAGAGAGCAGGGTAGAGTAGGGTGTAGCGTAGGGGTAGAGCAGAGCAGGGTAGAGCAGAGCAGGGTAGAGTAGGGGGTATAGGAGGGGTTAGAGCAGAGCAGGGTAGAGTAGGGTATAGAGTAGGGGCTAGCGCAGAGCAGGATAGACTAGGGTGTAGAGTAGGGGGTAGAGCAGAGCAGGGTAGAGCAGAGCAGGGTAGAGTAGGGTGTAGAGCAGAGCAGGGTAGAGCAGAGCAGGGTAGAGTAGGGTGTAGAGCAGAGCAGGGTAGAGCAGAGCAGGGTAGAGTAGGGGGTATAGGAGGGGTTAGAGCAGACCAGGGTAGAGTAGGGGGTATAGGAGGGTGTAGAGCAGATCAGGGTAGAGTAGGGGGTATAGGAGGGGGTAGAGTAGAGCCGGGTAGAGTAGGGGGTATAGGAGGGTGTAGGGCAGATCAGGGTAGAGTAGGGGTATAGGAGGGGGTAGAGTAGAGCAGGGTAGAGAAGGGGGTAGAGCAGAGCAGGGTACAGTTGAGTAGAATAGAGCAGAGTAAAGTATAGTAGGGTAGAGTAGAATAGAGTAGAGTAGGGTTGAGTAGAGTAGAATATAGTATTGTAGAGTACAATCTGAGAAAAAATGTGAAATCTAGAACCTCTTTGGCTGTCTCCATAGGAGAACCCTTTTGGTTCCAGGTAGAACCCTTTTAAGTTCCACATAGAAACTGTTCCACAGAGAGTTCTAAAAGGAACCCAAAAGAGTTGTAGCTGGAACCGAAAATGTTTTTCCTATGGGGACAGCTGAATAACCTTTTTTTTCTAAGAGTGTAGAGTTGAGTAGAGTAGAGTAGGCTTGAGTAGAGTAGAGTAGGCTTGAGTAGAGCAGGGTTGAATAGAGTTGAAAAGTAGAATAAGTTAGGTGTCTGTGTAAGGTGTTTCTGTGAATCACTCTGTGAATAACTCTCTTGAATAACACAGCTGTTTGGCTGGTGAAACAGCTGAACAGCTGAAGATACAGGAGTTGGGTCTCACACACACACACACACACTTTCCGTCACTGATATGTGAGTGTTGTTTCTGACCAAGCCTTTGTGTGATGACGTCATGCGGACAGCTTTTGACTGGACAGGACCCACATGGGTTATTATACATATCCATTCATTCACTGATGTCGTTACAAAGCCTTTGTACGTGGTGATGTCATCATTTGATTGGACAGGGCATATGGTTATTACACATGTATATCTTTGTTTGAGTCCCTATGTAGTGGGACACAAATAGAGCAGTCTTTCCTAAGCTTTGATGATTTGAATCAGCTGTGTAATGTTTGGGCAAAAACCTAAAGGTGCACCCCTTGATGTCTCCAGGACTGAGTTGGGGGATCAGAGAACAGGGTGCCATTTGGGACACAGTCCCTCTCTATCTAAGGCAGGGGTGTCAAACATACGGCCCGCGGGCCGGAACCGGCCCCCAAGGAGGTTCGATCAGGCCCGCAGGATAATTTGAAAGTGGAAAAAAATGCATAAAAGACATGGAATTAATTTTTTTTTTTTTTTTTTTTAAGACAAGCCGCATCACTGAGACAGACTGAAAACAGCAGACGGTATCAATGCGCCATCTGCTGCTTGTTACGACGTTGTTAAGATTGTTAATGTCTCTACCTCTCCACTACACCCTCATTAGCCAAAATGTCGTTATCCAAACGGAGAAAAGTAGATAAGGAGTGTAGAATTTTCAAAGAAAAATGGACCACGTCCTATTTATTTACAGAGATGCACGGAAAACCTTTGTGCTTGGTGTGTTTGCAACAAGTTTCGGTATTGAAGGAATATAATATTCGACGCCACTACGAGACTCATCACAGCGAAAAATATGACGGCTTGCAAGGACAACTGAGAAGAGATAAGATTAACGAATTGCTGGCGGGTCTGAGGAAACAGCAGTCAACTTTCATCCAGAGCCGAGAAGTCAGTGAAGCAGCGGTAAAAGCCAGCTACCTAATTGCTAGCGAAATAGCATTAGCATCGAAGCCGTATTCCGACGGTGACTTTGTTAAACGATGCATGATGAAGGCGGCTGAACTTGTATGTCCCGAGAAGCGACAAGCTTTTGCCAATATTAGCATGACGAGGAATACTATAGCAGAGAGGATTTCGGAACTATCGGCAGATTTAGACAGTCAATTGAAACAGAGAGTCAAGTCATTTATTGCATTTTCCGTGGCAATTGACGATAGCACTGACATCACAGACGTGGCCCAACTGGCCATATTTATTCGAGGAGTTGATGAGACATTGACTGTTACTGAAGAGTTTCTTGAGTTGGTGCCAATGATGGACACCACAACAGCCGAGGACATTTTCGGCTCTGTCCTTGCTGCATTGGACAGAGTTGGAGTGGACTGGTCCCGCGCTGTCAGCCTGGCTACAGACGGCGCGCCATCCATGGTCGGAAAGAAAGCAGGTGTCGCGACAAAGTTCAAAGACAAAGTACAAGCCCTTAATGGAGGAGATCGTTTCTGGACATTTCACTGTATTTTGCACCAGGAGGCATTGTGTTGCAAGTCGCTGAAAATGGACCACGTCATGGAGGTGGTTGTTCGCACTGTAAATTTCATCCGGTCCAGAGGTCTGAACCATCGTCAGTTTGACAAACTTCTCAGCGACAGCAACATTACCCACAGCCTGCCATACCACACTGAAGTGAGATGGTTAAGCCGAGGCGCTGTGCTGAGGCATTTCTTTGATCTACGAGAGGAAATCGGACAGTTCATGGAGAAAAAGGAAAACCGGTGTTGGAATTACAATCTCAGGAATGGCTACGGACCTTGCATTCTTGGTTGATATTACTGAACACTTGAACAATCTGAACAAAATGTTGCAAGGCCGCAAAAAGTTGTCACACAGTTTTCTGACAACATACATGCATTTAAGTTGAAGCTGACTTTGTGGGAGATGCAACTGGCAAATGGCAACCCTGCCCTGATTTTATCAGTATCTACTACCAGGGTACCCCAAATTAACAGCCCTGGCTGCTAAAATTTTGTGCATGTTTGGGACAACCTACCTTTGTGAACAAATTGTCTCAGTGATGAATATCAATAAAACAAAAATGCGTTCAAGGCTCACAAACAAGCACTTAAATGACATTCTGAAAGTGACAGCTAGTCAGGACATGACACCTGGTGTTGATGCACTTGTACAGGCCAAAAGATGCCAAGTTTCAGGTACAAATACAAGTCCAGACTAGACTAACACCTTTAAAATGCTGCCTTAGATACTGTTTGCATTGAAAGAATACAGCTCTGTGAAGATGAATCCTTACTGTGGTGATTTAAAAATGTGCACTTTAATGTTAGTCAGCAGCTTCAAAACAAAAGTTGTGTGATGGAATTCTACTGTTCATACAACTCCATACATTTTCAGTATGTATTGTATGTGTATGTATGTTTCATGTATGAAGTTTACAGATTTACAGGACAGGCGAACACTTTCTTCATTACACATTTAAAATCACTCTCCTTAGTTTGTAAGGTGTACGCAGGGATTACATTTAGATTTTATATGCGTATGTGTAAGTGGTTTAAAAATTCCTTTCTTTAAAAGTCTCATTTAATCTTAAAGTGCATTACTATATTTTTCAGTACCAATTAAAGTTTTGTGCCTTTGTACAATCAGTGGGATCAGTTGCAATGCATATTTGTGAATGATAAAAGTAAATTGCACATTTGTCTAAGGGAAATATGAGGTGTTTCATGAAATGTTTTGTAAAAGGATAGTTCATTAAATTTCAATATTTTCCTAATGTTCTTGTGCTTCTTTACACCAAAACAAAGGAAAGACATGATATTTTGGTTATTTATAGCAGAGTATGGTATAATTTTAATGGTCCGGCCCACTTGACATCTCCCTAGGCCGTATGTGGCCCACGATGCGAAATGAGTTTGACACCC
>NW_026284160.1:0-3934 GCF_023373465.1 Oncorhynchus keta
ATGAGTAACCACCACGCTGCATTTCGGTCCGACTCTCTTTCAACAAACGAAGAACGCCGTTACAGAATCACCCACCACACACGGACCGAGTGGCGTGGTAACAGGCAGCAGGAGCAGCGAAGGGAGGACGTTATGGACAGCAGAGGTATGGAGTATACTACGTGGGAAGAAATAGACAGGTGGGCGGTCGACCCAGAGAGAGTGCCGGAGCCCGCCTGGGATTCGCTGGAGCAGTGCGAAGAGGGCTATAGGAGAATGGAGTCGAAGAGAAAGACACGGCGGCGCAGAAAGAAACCCGAAAGTCACCCCCAAAAATGTATTGGGGGAGGGCTCAGGGAGAGAGTGGCAGAGTCAGGAGTCAGACCTGAGCCAACTCTCCCTGTTAATCGTGAGGAGCAGCGATCAAAGGACTTCTGGACTTGGGAGGAGATATTAGACGGAAAAGGACCCTGGGCTCAGCCTGGAGAATATCGCCGTCCCAAGGAAGAACTGGAGGCGGAAAAAGCGGAGAGGCGCTGGTATGAGGAGGCAGCACGGCGACGCGGATGGAAGCCTGAGAGTCAGCCCCCAAAAAATTATTGGGGAAGGGCTTACAGGGAGTATGGCTATGCCAGGTTGGAGACCTGCGCAAACTCCCTGTGCTTACCGGGGGGCTAGAGAGACCGGGCAGGCACCGTGTTATGCTATGGAGCGCACAGTGTTTCCAGTGCGGGTGCATAGCCCGGTGCGGTTCATACCAGCCCTTCGTATTGGCCGGGCTAGAGTGGGCATCGAGCCAGGTAAGGTTGGGCAGGCTCGGTGCTCAAGAGCTCCAGTGCGCATGCACGGTCCGGTCTATCCAGAGCCACCTCCACACACCAGTCCTCCGGGTAGCAGCTCCCCGCACCAGGTTTCCTGTGCGTGTCCTCGATCCAGTATCACCAGTGCCAGCACCACGCATCAGGCCTATACAGTGCGCCTCGCCTCTCCTGTGCTGTCGGAGTCTCCTGTCTGTTCAGCGCTATCAGAGCCTTCCTTCCCTCCTGCGCTGTCGGAGTCTCCCGCCTGTTCAGCGCTATCAGAGCCTTCCTCCTCTACAGCGCTGCCGGAGCCTCCTGCCTGTTCGGAGCAGCCTGAGCTGTCAGTCTGCATGAAGTAGCCAGAGCTGTCAGTCTGCATGAAACAGCCAGAGCTGCAAGTCTGCAAAGAGCTGTCAGTCTGCAAGGAGCTGCCAGTCTGCAAGGAGCTGTCAGTCTGCATGAAGCAGCCAGAGCTGCCAGTCTGCAAAGAGCTGTCAGTCTGCAAGGAGCTGCCAGTCTGCAAGGAGCTGCCAGTCTGCAAGGAGCTGCCAGTCTGCAAGGAGCTGCTAGTCTGCAAGGAGCTGCCAGTCTGCAAGGTGCTGCCAGCCTGCATGAAGCAGCCAGAGCTGTCAGTCTGTATGAAGCAGCCAGAGCTGTCAGTCTGCATGAAGCAGCCAGAGATGTCAGTCTGCAAGGAGCTGTCAGTATGCAAGGAGCTGCCAGTCTGCAAGGAGCTGCCAGTCTGCATGGAGCAGCCAGAGCTGTCAGTCTGCATAGAGCAGCTAGACCCGCCAGTCAGCCATGATCTTCTAGATCTGCCAGTCAACCAGATTCTTCCAGATCTGCCAGTCAACCAGTCTCTTCCAGATCTGCCAGTCAACCAGAATCTTCCAGATCTGCCAGTCAACCAGAATCTTCCAGATCCGCCAGCCAGCCAGGATCTACCGGAGCCTACTACCTGCCTGAGCTTCATCTCAGTAATGGGCTTCCTCTCAGTACTGGGCTTCCTCTCAGTGCTGGGCTTTCTCTCAGTACTGGGCTTCCCCTCATTCCCGGGCTGCCCCTCAGTTCCGGGCTGCCCCTCAGTCTCGGGCTGCCCCTCAGTTCCGGGCTACCCCTCAGTCCCGAGCTGCCCCTCAGTCCCGAGCTGCCTCTCAGTCCCGAGCTGCCCCTCAGTCCCGAGCTGCCCCTCAGTCCCGAGCTGCCCCTCAGTCCCGAGCTTCCCCTCAGTCCCGAGCTGCCTCAGTCCCGAGCTGCCCCTCAGTCCCGAGCTGCCCCTCAGTCACGAGCTGCTCCTCAGTTCAGTGGGGTTCTGGGTGAGGACTATTAGGCCATGGTCGGCGGCGAGGGTGGATTATCCCAGGACGTGAAAGGGAGGAACTATGACATTTATGGAGTGGGGTCCACGTCCCGAGCCGGAACCGCCACCATGGACAGACGCCCACCCAGACCCTCCCTATGGTTTTGAGGTGCGTCCGGGAGTCCGCACCTTAGGGGGGGGTTCTGTCACGCCTTGGTCATAGTGTTTTGTGTTTCGTTATATATTTGGTCAGGCCAGGGTGTGACATGGGTTTATTTTGTGGTATTTCGTATTGGGGTTTTGTATTTATTGGGATTGCGGCTGAGTAGGGGTGTTGCATAGGCTTGGTTGCCTGAGGCGGTTCTCAATCAGAGTCAGGTGATTCTCGTTGTCTCTGATTGGGAACCGTATTTAGGTAGCCGGGGTTTCTCTGTGTATTTCGTGGGTGATTGTTCCTGTCTCTGTGTAGTGTTCACCAGATAGGCTGTAATTAGGTTTCACGTTCCGTTTTGTTGTTTTTGTATATTACGTTATTTTCATGTATCGTCATTTCATTCATTAAAGACATGAGTAACCACCACGCTGCATTTCGGTCGGGGCCTTTACGCACGCTGAAACTATTGATTCATTTACGTCGGGACCTTTACGCACGCTGAAACTATTGATTCATTTACGTCGGGACCTTTACGCACGCTGAAACTATTGATTCATTTACGTCGGGGCCTTTACGCACGCTGAAACTATTGATTCATTTACGTCGGGGCCTTTCACGCACGCTGAAACTATTGATTCATTTACGTCAGGGCCTTTACGCACGCTGAAACTATTGATTCATTTACGTCGGACCTTTACGCACGCTGAAACTATTGATTCATTTACGTCGGCGCCTTTACGCACGCTGAAACTATTGATTCATTTACGTCGGGGCCTTTACGCACGCTGAAACTATTGATTCATTTACGTCGGGACCTTTACGCACGCTGAAACTATTGATTCATTTACGTCGGGGCCTTTACGCACGCTGAAACTATTGATTCATTTACGTCGGGGCCTTTACGCACGCTGAAACTATTGATTAATTTACGTCGGGACCTTTACGCACGCTGAAACTATTGATTCATTTACGTCGGGGCCTTTACGCACGCTGAAACTATTGATTCATTTACGTCGGGGCCTTTACGCACGCTGAAACTATTGATTCATTTACGTCGGGGCCTTTACGCACGCTGAAACTATTGCTTTGTGAAAACAATATTCTAAAGAAACATTAATCATCTAATAGTCCAATCATGGTTCTACCCTTTTTGGCAATTTTCTGGTGTTTTGTGTTGGAAAATTGAGCGGGTTGAGCATTAACCTGTTACCCATAGATGAACAGGCTAGAAATGTTTAACACTTTCTATTATTTTGTGAAGCTTGCGTTCAGTTGCCACTCCCTGATGCACATAACAAGCTTCCATTCCACATCACAAGGGGATTTATGGCTGATTTCAAATGAAATCGTCAACCCTGTTACGGTCAACCCTGTTACGGTCAACCCTGTTACGGTCAACCCTGTTACGGTCAACCCTGTTACGGTCAACCCTGTTACGGTAAATCCTGTTACGGTCAACCCTGTTACGGTAAACCCTGTTACGGTAAACCTTGTTACGGTCAAGCCTGTTACGGTCAACCCTGTTACGGTCAACCCTGTTACGGTAAACCCTGTTACGGTCAACCCTGTTACGGTAAATCCTGTTACGGTCAACCCTGTTACGGTAAACCCTGTTACGGTCAACCCTGTTACGGTCAACCCTGTTACGGTCAACCCTGTTACGGTAAACCCTGTTACGGTCAACCCTGTTATGGTAAACCC
>NW_026284161.1:0-6165 GCF_023373465.1 Oncorhynchus keta
TAAGTTGAGAACAAGTTCTCATTTGCAACTGCTACCTGGCCAGGATAAAGCATAGCAATTCGACACATACAACAACACAGTTACACATGGAATAAACAAAACATAATAATAATACAGTAGAACAAAAAGTCTATAAACAGTGAGTGCAAATGAGGTAAGATAAAGGGAGTTAAGGCAATAAATAGGCCATGGTGGCGAAGTAATTACAATATAGCAATTAAACACTGTAATGGTAGATGTGCAGAAGATGAATATGCAAGTAGAGATACTGGGGTGCAAAGGAGCAAGATGGATAAATAAATAAATACTGTATGGGGATGAGGTAGGTAAATAGATGGGCTATGTGCAGTGATCTGTGAGCTGCTCTGACAGCTGGTGCTTGTCACTTCCTGACCTTAGTTCCTTTTGTATGTTTCTGCTTTAGTTTGGTCAGGACGTGAGTTGGGGTGGGTATTCAATGTTTTTGTTCTATGTTGTGTATTTCTGCTTTTGGCCTGGTATGGTTCCCAATCAGAGGCAGCTGTCAATCGTTGTCTCTGACTGAGAACCATACAGTCTGCAGACACTCAGGTATTTGTAGTTGTCCATGTATTCTAAGTCAGAGCCATCCAGAGTAGTGATGCTGGACAGGCGAGCAGTTGCGGGCAGTGATCGGTTGAATAGCATGCATTTAGTTTTCCCTGCGTTTAAGAGCAGTTGGAGGCCACAGAAGGAGAGTTGTATGGCATTGAAGCTCGTCTGGAGGATAGTTAACACAGTGTCCAAAGAGGGTCCAGAAGTATACAGAATGGTGTCGTCTGCGTAGAGGTGTACCAGAGAATCACCAGCAGCAAGAGCAACATCATTGATGTATACAGAGAAGAGAGTCGGCCCGAGGATTGAACCCTGTGGCACCCCCATAGAGACAGCCAGAGGTCTGGACAACAGGCCCTCCGATTTGACACACTGAACTCTATCAGAGAAGTAGTTGGTAAACCAGGCGAGGCAATCATTTGAGAAACCAAGGCTGTCGAGTCTGTCAATAAGAATGTGGTGATTGACAGAGTCGAAAGCCTTGGCCAGGTCGATGAATACGGCTGCACAGTGATGTCTCTTATCGATGGCGGTTATGATGTCGTTTAGGACCTTGAGCGTGGCTGAGGTGCACCCATGACCAGCTCTGAAACCATATTGCATAGCGGAGAAGGTACGGTGGGATTCGAAATGGTAGGTAATCTGTTTGTTGACTTGGCTTTCAAAGACCTTAGAAAGACAGGGTAGGATAGATATAGGTAATATAATAATAATAATAATATATGCCATTTAGCAGACGCTTTTATCCAAAGCGACTTACAGTCATGTGTGCATACATTCTACGTATGGGTGGTCCCGGGGATCGAACCCACTACCCTGGCGTTACAAGCGCCATGCTCTACCAACTGAGCTACAGAAGGACCATAGGTCTGTAGTAGTTTGGGTCTAGAGGGTCACCCCTGTCTTTCACGATAGCAGAATGGGCCTTCGGCGGGTGTCGCGTCTGAGGGGCCTGTTGGAATCCTCGGGCAGATTATGTCGGTATTCCAGTCGTACGGGCAGTAGAAGGGGTCCGGATATTGTAGCCCAGGAGTGAGCCGGGAGATGGTTCTAGCATGGGCTATTTCCAAAACATTCATTCTCATTGTGTTGATCAATTTAACACATGGAGTATAGACTAGTGTTCATCTGACATTCCCATATGATAGACCCAAGGGAAGGTTAGTTGGAGAAAAGGTGAGAGCGTTGGGATCGTTTTGTGTCAAGGATGCATGATGAGCCCTCCTGTGGTATCCTCAGCTTTGTATTTGTGGTGCATACTTTCGCTGTGGAGGCCCTTCTTAATAATTCAACTTTCTTAAGAGGTCATATGATATGGCTTACTGACTAGAGGAAAATTAGGATAACTTTTTTTAAATGTATTTCTTATTTAATTAGTCAAGTCAGTTAATTCTTGACGCACCCATCCCATTAGCAGGATAATTTTCATCAACACCCGCTGAATTGCGGTGTGCCAAATTCAAATTAAATTACTAAACATGTTTAATTTTCATGAAATCACAAGTGCAATATAGTAAAACAACAGCTTAGCTTGTTGTTAATCCACCTGGCGTGTCAGATTTCAATAAAGCTTTTCAGCGAAAGTAAGGACATCTCTCTCAGTATACAAAATATTACAAACTCTAGCAGCCAAGTAGATTGGTCACGAAAGTCAGAAAAGCAATAGATTAAATCACTTACCTTTGATCTTCAGATGTTTGCACTCATGAGACTCCCAGTTACACCATAAATGTTCCTTTTGTTCCATAAAAAGATTATTTTACATTCAAAATACCTCCCATTTGTTTGGCGCATTATGTTCGGAAATCCACAGGCTCGAGTGATCACGACGTCGCAGATGAAAATTCCAAAATAGTATCTGTAATGTCCACAAAAACACGTCAAACATTTTTTATAATCGATAATATATCAACTGGGACTGTCGCTTAAATAGAGAGGGAGAGACAATGGCTGCCCCACTCTGTTGTGCAAGCAAAACTCTGAATACCCAGCTATCCACTGACGCAATGTTATCTTTCTCGCTAATTTTTCAAAATAAAAGCCTGAAACTATGTCTAAAGACTGTTGACACCTTGAGGACGCGATAGTAAAACGAATCTGGTTGATATCCCTTTAAATGGAGCGAAGGCCGGCTATGGAACATGGAGCTTTCAAAATAGAAGCCACTTCCTGGTTTGATTTTCCTCAGGTTATATCAGTTCTGTTATACTCAGACAGTCTTTTGACAGTTTTGGAATATTTAAGAGTTTTCTATCCTAATCTGATTATATGCATATTCTCGTTTCTGGGCCCGAGAAATAGGCAGTTTCAAATGGGTACGTTTTTTAGCCAAAAACAAAAATCCTGCCCCCTACACTCAAGAAGTTAAGATCAAATTCTTATGTACTATGACGGCCTACCAGAAAGGCAAAAAGGCCTGCGGGGACGGGGCAGGATTAAAACTAAAATACAGATATAGGGCAAAACACACATCATGACAAGCGAGACAACACTACATAAAGAGAGACAACTTATCATGGCATAGCAGAAACACATGAAAACGCATCATGGTAGCAACACAACATGGTAGCAGCAGAACATGGCAGGAGAACATTATGGTAGCAGCACAAAACATGGTACAAACATTATTTGTGCACAGAATGAAGAGAAGTGTTTTTTCCAGCTTGTTCTAGCTGCAGCAACTGAAAAGAGGAGCGGCCCAGGGATGTGTTTGCTTGGGGACCTTTAACAGAATGTGACTGGCAGAACGGGTGTTGTATGTGGAAGATGAGGGCTGCAGTAGATATCTCAGATAGGGAGAGTGAGGCCTAAGAGGGTTTTATAAATAAGCATCAATCTTTTTTGTGACGTGTATACAGAGATGACCAGTTTACAGAGAGTATAGAGAGTGCAGCAATGTGTCCTATAAGGAGCATTGGTGGCAAATCTGATATTTAATGGTAAAGAACATCTAGCTGCTCAAGAGCACCTTAACTGCCTATCTATAAATAACGTCTCCGTAATCTAGCATGGGTAGGATGATCATCTGAATCAGGGTTAGATTTGGCAGCTGTGTGAAAGAGGGTTTATTTACGATAGTCTAGATCAGGGTGTCAAACATACGGCGCGGGCCGGAACCGGCCCCCAAGGAGGTTCGATCAGGCCCGCAGGATAATTTGAAAGTGGAAAAAATGCATAAAAGACATGGAATTAACCTTAAGACAAGCCGCATCACTGAGAGCAGACTGAAAACAGCAGACGTATCAATGCGCCATCTGCTGTTTGCGCCACGTTGTTAAGATTTCGTTACTGTTTACCCACTACACCGATAATAGCCAAAATGTCGCTTATCCAAACGGAGAAAGTAGATAAGGAGTATGTAGAATTTTCAAAGAAAATGGACCACGCCCTATTTATTTACAGAGATGCAACGGAAAACCTTTTGTGCTTGGTGTGGTTTGCAACAGTTTCTGGGTATTGAAGGAATATAATATTCGGCAGCCACTACGAGACTCATCACAGCGAAAAATATGACGGCTTGCAAGGACAAACTGAGAAGAGATAAGATTAATGAATTGCTGGCGGGTCTGAGGAAACAGCAGTCAACTTTCATCAGAGCCGAGAAGTCAGTGAAGCAGCGGTAAAAAGCCAGCTACCTAATTGCTAGCGAAATAGCATTAGCATCGAAGCCGTATTCCGGCGGTGACTTTGTTAAGCGATGCATGATGAAGGCGGCTGAACTTGTATGTCCCGAAGCGACAAGCTTTTGCCAATATTAGCATGACGAGGAATACTATAGCAGAGAGGATTTCGGAACTATCGGCAGATTTAGACAGTCAATTGAAACAGAGAGTCAAGTCATTTATTGCATTTTCCGTGGCAATTGACGAGAGCACTGACATCACAGACGTGGCCCAACTGGCCATATTTATTCGAGGAGTTGATGAGACATTGACTGTTACTGAAGAGTTTCTTGAGTTGGTGCCAATGATGGACACCACAACAGCCGAGGACATTTTCGGCTCTGTCCTTGCTGCATTGGACAGAGTTGGAGTGGACTGGTCCCGCGCTGTCAGCCTGGCTACAGACGGCGCGCCATCCATGGTCGGAAAGAAAGCAGGTGTCGCGACAGTTCAAAGACAAAGTACAAGCCCTTAATGGAGGAGATCGTTTCTGGACATTTCACTGTATTTTGCACCAGGAGGCATTGTGTTGCAAGTCGCTGAAAATGGACCACGTCATGATGGAGGTGGTTGTTCGCACTGTAAATTTCATCCGGTCCAGAGGTCTGAACCATCGTCAGTTTGACAAACTTCTCAGCGACAGCAACATTACCCCAGCCTGCCATACCACACTGAAGTGAGATGGTTAAGCCGAGGCGCTGTGCTGAGGCATTTCTTTGATCTACGAGAGGAAATCGGACAGTTCATGGAGAAAAAAGGAAAACCGGTGTTGGAATTACAATCTCAGGAATGGCTACGGGACCTTGCATTCTTGGTTGATATTACTGAACACTTGAACAATCTGAACAAAATGTTGCAAGGCCGCAAAAAAGTTGTCACACAGTTTTCTGACAACATACATGCATTTAAGTTGAAGCTGACTTTGTGGGAGATGCAACTGGCAAATGGCAACCCTGCCCTGATTTTATCAGTATCTACTACCAGGGTACCCCAAATTAACAGCCCTGGCTGCTAAAATTTGTGCATGTTTGGACAACCTACCTTTGTGAACAAATTTTCTCAGTGATGAATATCAATAAAACAAAAATACGTTCAAGGCTCACAAACAAGCACTTAAATGACATTCTGAAAGTGACAGCTAGTCAGGACATGACACCTGGTGTTGATGCACTTGTACAGGCCAAAGATGCCAAGTTTCAGGTACAAATACAAGTCCAGACTAGACTAACACCTTTAAAATGCTGCCTTAGATACTGTTTGCATTGAAAGAATACAGCTCTGTGAAGATGAATCCTTACTGTGGTGATTTAAAAATGTGCACTTTAATGTTAGTCAGCAGCTTCAAAACAAAAGTTGTGTGATGGAATTCTACTGTTCATACAACTCCATACATTTTCAGTATGTATTGTTATGTATGTATGTTTCATGTATAAGTTTACAGATTTACAGGACAGGCAGAGGCACTTTCTTCATTACACATTTAAAATCACTCTCCTTAGTTTGTAAGGTGTATGCAGGGATTACATTTTAGATTTTATATGCGTATGTGTAAGTGGTTTTAAAAATTCCTTTCTTTAAAGTCTAATTTAATCTTAAAAGTGCATTACTATATTTTTTCAGTACCAATTAAAGTTTTGTGCCTTTGTACAATCAGTGGGATCAGTTGCAATGCATATTTTGTGAATGATAAAGTAAATTGCACATTTGTCTAAGAAATATGAGGTGTTTCATGAAATGTTTTGTAAAAGGATAGTTCATTAAATTTCAATATTTTCCTAATGTTCTTGTGCTTCTTTACACCAAAACAAAGGAAAGACATGATATTTTGGTTATTTATAGCAGAGTATGGTATAATTTTAATGGTCCGGCCCACTTGACATCTCCCTAGGCCGTATGTGGCCCACGATGCGAAATGAGTTTGACACCCCTG
>NW_026284162.1:0-13677 GCF_023373465.1 Oncorhynchus keta
AAGGAGAGAGAGAAGGAAAGAGAGAGAGAAGGATAGAGAGAGGAGAGAGAGAATGATAGAGAGAGAAGGAGAGAGAGAGAGAGAGAGAAGGAGAGAGAGAGAGAGAGAAGGAGAGAGAGAAGGAGGGGAGAGAGAAGGAGAGAGAGAATGAGAGAAGAAGGGAGAGAGAGGAGAGAGAGAAGGAGAGAGAGAAGGAGAGAGAGAAGGAAGAGAGAGAGAGAAGGATAGAGAGAGGAGAGAGAGAAGGATAGAGAGAGAAGGAGAGAGAGAGAGAGAGAGAAGGAGAGAGAGAGAGAGAGAGAAGGAGAGAGAGAGAGAGGAGAGAGAGAAGGAGAGAGAGAATGAGAGAGAGAAGGAGAGAGAGGAGAGAGAGAAGAGAGAGAGAATGAGAGAGAGAGAAGGAGAGGGAGGAGAGAGAGAAGGAGAGAGAGAAGGAGAGAGGAGAAAGGAGAGAGAAGGATAGAGAGAGAAGGAGAGAGAGAGAGAGAAGGAGAGAGAGAGAGAGAGAGAAGGAGAGAGAGAAGGAAAGAGAGAGAGAAGGAGAGAGAGACAGAGGAGAGAGAGAAGGAGAGAGAGAAGGAAAGAGAGAGAGAAGGATAGAGAGAGAAAGAGAGAGAAGGATAGAGGGTGGAAGGAGAGAGAGAATGAGAAAGAGAAGGAGACAGGGAGAGAGATAAGGAGAGAGGAGACAAGCAGAGAGAGATGGAAAGAGAGAGAAAATGAGAGAGAGATGGGAAAGAGAGAGAGAGAAGGAGAGAGAGAAGGAGGGAGAGAGAGAAGGAGAGAGAGAATGAGAGAGAGAAGGAGAGAGAGGAGAGAGAAGAGAGAGAGAGAAGGAGAGAGAGAAGGAAAGAGAGAGAGAAGGATAGAGAGAGAGAGAGAGAAGGATAGAGAGAGAAGGAGAGAGAGAGAGAGAGAGAAGGAGAGAGAGAGAGAGAGAGAAGGAGAGAGAGAAGGAGGGAGAGAGAGAAGGAGAGAGAGAATGAGAGAGAGAAGGAGAGAGAGGAGAGAGAGAAGGAGGAGAGAGAGAAGGAGAGAGAGAATGAGAGAGAGAAGGAGAGAGAGGAGAGAGAGAATAGAGAGAAGGAGATAGAGAAGGAAAGAGAGAGAGAAGGATAGATATAGAGATATATAAGGATAGATAGGAAGGAGAGAGATAGAGAGAGAGAGAGAAGGAGAGAGAGAGAGAGAGAGAGAAGGAGAGAGAGAAGGAAAGAGAGAGAGAAGGAGAGAGAAGGAGGGAGAGAGAGAAGGAGAGAGAGAAGAAAGAGAGAGAGAAGGATAGAGAGAGGAGAGAGAGAAGGATAGAGAGAGAAGGAGAGAGAGAGAGAGAGAGAGAGAGAGAGAGAGAGAGAGAAAAGGAGAGAGAGAGAGACAGGGAGAGGGAGCGGGGAAGGGAAAAGAAAGGAAAACACTATTGATTGACACTTAGAGTTAATCCCCCATAAATGTCTCCTGGAGACGGGAGGAGAGAGAGGAAGGAGAAAGGGAAGGAGGCTCACAAAGAGCATGGATCAGTGACAGGGGAAAGAAGAGAGAGGACAGAGACAGGGAGAGGGAGGACAGAGACAGGGGAGAGGAGAGAGAGGACAGAGGCAGGAGAGGACTGAGACAGGGAGAGAGGACAGAGGCAGGGAGAGGACTGAGACAGGGAGAGGGAGAGAGAGGACAGGGGAGAGGACAGAAACAGGGGAGAGGGGAGAGGGGACAGAGAAAAGGGGAGAGGACAGAGACAGGGGAGAGGGGAGGGAGGACAGAGGCAGGGGAGAGGACTGAGACAGGGGAGGGGGGAGGGGACAGAGACAGGGGGAGAGGGGAGAGAGCACAGAGACTGGGGAGAGGGGAGAGAGGACAGAGACAGGGGAGAGGAGAGAGTGGACAGGGGCAGGGAGAGGAGAGAGAGGACAGAGGCAGGGGAGAGGACTGAGACAGGGAGAGGGGAGAGAGAGAGGACAGGGGAGAGGACAGAAACAGGGGAGAGGGAGAGGGACAGAGACAGGGAGAGGACAGAGACAGGGAGAGGGGAGGGAGGACAGAGGCAGGGAGAGGACTGAGACAGGGAGAGGGGAGAGGGGACAGAGACAGGGGAGAGGGGAGAGAGGACAGAGACTGGGGGAGAGTGGAGAGAGGACAGAGACAGGGAGAGGGGAGAGGGGTGAGAGAACCGAGACAGGGGAGAGGACAGAGACAGAGGAGAGGAGAGGAGAGGAGAGGAGAGGAGAGGAGAGGAGAGGAGAGGGAGAGGAGAGGAGAGGAGAGGAGAGGAGAGGAGAGAGAGGACAGAGACTGGGGAGAAGACAGAGACAGGAGAGGGGAGAGGACAGAGCCAGGGGAGAGGACAGAGACAGGGGAGAGGAGAGACATAACAGAGACAGGGGAGAGGACAGAAACAGGGGAGAGAGGACAGAGACTGGGGAGAGGGGAGAGAGGACAGAGACTGGGGGAGAGGGAGAGAGGACAGAGACTGGGGAGAGGGAGAAGAGGACAGAGACAGGGAGGGGACAGAGACAGGGAGAGGAGAGAGGAGAGACATAACAGAGACAGGGGAGAGGACAGAAACAGGGGAGAGGGAGAGAGGACAGAGACAGGGGAGGAGACAGAGACAGGGGAGAGGGGAGAGAGACACGGGTGATGAGAGAGAGACAGGGAGAGGAGAGAGAGGACAGAGACTGGGGAGAGGGGAGAGAGGACAGAGACAGGGGAGGGGACAGAGACAGAGACAGGGGGAGAGGAGCGAGACAGCGGAGGAGAGAGAGAGACAGGGGAGAGGAGAGAGAGGACAGAGACTGGGAGAGGACAGAGACAGGGAGAGGGGAGGGAGGACAGAGGCAGGGGAGAGGACTGAGACAGGGGAGATGGGAGAGAGGACAGAGACAGGGGAGAGGGGAGAGAGAACCGAGACAGGGAGAGGACAGAGACAGAGGAGAGGAGAGGAGAGGAGAGGAGAGGAGAGGAGAGGAGAGGAGAGGAGAGGAGAGGGAGAGGAGAGGAGAGGAGAGGAGAGGAGAGAGAGGACAGAGACTGGGTATAAGACAGAGACAGGGGAGAGGGACAGAGGACAGAGCCAGGGGAGAGGACAGAGACAGGGGAGAGGAGAGACATAACAGAGACAGGGGAGAGGACAGAAACAGGGGAGAGGGGAGAGAGGACAGAGACTGGGGAGAGGGGAGAGAGGACAGAGACAGGGGAGGGGACAGAGACAGGGGAGAGGAGAGAGGAGAGACATAACAGAGACAGGGGAGAGGACAGAAACAGGGGAGAGGGGAGAGAGGACAGAGACTGGGGAGAGGGGAGAGAGGACAGAGACAGGGGAGGAGACAGAGACAGGGGAGGGGAGAGAGACACGGGTGATGAGAGAGAGACAGGGGAGAGGAGAGAGAGGACAGAGACTGGGGAGAGGGGAGAGAGGACAGAGACAGGGGAGGGGACAGAGACAGAGACAGGGGAGAGGAGAGGAGAGGAGAGAGAGGACAGAGACTGGGGAGAAGACAGAGACAGGGGAGAGGGGAGAGAGGACAGAGCCAGGGGAGAGGACAGAGACAGGGGAGAGGAGAGACATAACAGAGACAGGGAGAGGACAGAAACAGGGAGAGGGGAGAGAGGACAGAGACAGGGAGGGGACAGAGACAGGGAGAGGAGAGAGGAGAGACATAACAGAGACAGGGGAGAGGACAGAGACTGGGGAGAGGGGAGAGAGGACAGAGACAGGGGAGGAGACAGAGACAGGGGAGAGGGGAGAGAGACACGGGTGATGAGAGAGAGACAGGGGAGAGGAGAGAGAGGACAGAGACTGGGGAGAGGGGAGAGAGGACAGAGACAGGGGAGAGGACAGAGACAGAGACAGGGGAGAGGGGAGCGAGACAGCGGAGAGGAGAGAGAGACAGGGGAGAGGAGAGAGAGGACAGAGACTGGGGAGAGGGGAGAGAGACAGGGGAGAGGGGAGAGAGACTGGGGAGAGGAGATGAGAGGAGAGAACAGAGACAGGGGAGAGGACAGAGACAGGGGAGAGGAGAGGAGAGACATAACAGAGACAGGGGAGAGGACAGAAACAGGGGAGAAGGGAGAGAGGACAGAGACTGGGGAGGGGACAGAGACAGGGGAGAGGACTGAGAGGACAGAGACAGAGGAGAGGAGAGAGGACAGCGACAGGGGAGATGGGAGAGAGGACAGAGACAGAGGAGAGGGGAGAGAGGACAGAGACAGGGGAGAGGTCAGAGACTGGGGAGGGGAGAGAGGACAGAGACAGGGGAGAGGAGAGAGAGGACAGAGACAGGGGAGATGGGAGAGAGGACAGAGACCGGGGAGAGGACAGAGACTGGGGAGAGGAAAGAGAGGACAGAGACAGAGGAGAGGAGAGAGGAGAGCGACAGGGGAGATGGGAGAGAGGACAGAGACGGTGGAGAGTGGAGAGAGGACAGAGACTGGGGGAGAGGGGAGAGGAGAGGACAACGACAGGGGAGATGGGAGAGAGGACAGGGACTGGGGAGAGGGGAGAGAGGACAGAGACAGAGGAGAGGAGAGAGGACAGAGACAGGGTAGAGGAGAGAGGACAGAGACAGAGGAGAGGAGAGAGGACAGAGACAGGGGAGAGGACAGAGACTGGGGAGATGGGAGAGCGGACAGAGATAGAGGAGAGGAGAGAACCGAGACAGGGGGTAAGGAGAGAGGACAGCGACAGAGTAGAGGAGAGAGGACAGCGACAGGGGAGATGGGAGAGAGAACAGAGACTGGGGAGAGGGGAGAGAGGACAGAGACAGAGGAGAGGAGAGAGGACAGAGACAGGGGAGAGGAGAGAGGACAGAGACTGGGGAGAGGGGAGAGAGGACAGAGACAGGGGAGAGGAGAGAGAGATGACAGAGACAGAGGAGAGGAGAGAGGACAGCGACAGGGGAGATGGGATAGAGGACAGAGACTCGGGAGAGGGGAGAGAGGACAGAGACAGGGGAGGGGAGAGAGACAGGGGAGAGGGGAGAGAGACACGGGTGATGAGAGAGAGACAGAGGAGAGGAGAGGAGAGAGGACAGCGACAGGGGAGAGGGGAGAAAGGACAGAGACAGAAGAGAGGGGAGAGAGGACAGAGACAGGGGAGAGAGGACAGAGACAGAGGAGAGGGGAGAGAGGACAGAGACAGGGGAGAGGACAGAGACTGGGGAGATGGGAGAGAGGACAGAGACAGAGGAGAGGAGAGGAGAGAACAGAGACAGGGGGTAAGGAGAGAGGACAGAGACAGGGGAGAGGAGAGAGAGGACAGAGACAGGCGAGAGGGGAGAGAGACAGGGGAGAGGAGAGAGAGACAGGGGAGAGGGGAGAGAGGACAGAGATGGGGGAGGGGACAGAGACAGAGACAGGGGAGAGGGGAGAGAGGACAGAGACTGGGGAGATGGGAGAGAGACAGGGGAGAGGAGAGAGAGACAGGGGAGAGAGGACAGAGACGGGGGAGGGGACAGAGACAGAGACAGGGGAGAGGGGAGAGGGGAGAGAGACTGGGGAGATGGGAGAGAGGACAGAGACAGGGGAGATGGGAGAGAGGACAGAGACTGGGGAGATGGGAGAGAGGACAGAGACTGGGGAGAGGACAGAGACAGGGGAGAGGGGAGCGAGGACATAGACAGGGGAGAGGGAGAGAGGACAGAGACAGGGGAGAGGAGAGGAGAGAACAGAGACAGGGGGTAAGGAGAGAGGACAGAGACAGGGGAGAGGAGAGAGACAGGGGAGAGGGGAGGGAGGACAGAGGCAGGGGAGAAGACTGAGACAGGGAGAGGGGAGAGGGGACAGAGACAGGGAGAGGGGAGAGAGGACAGAGACTGGGGACAGGGGAGAGAGGACAGAGACAGGGAGAGGAGAGAGTGGACAGGGCAGGGGAGAGGAGAGAGAGGACAGAGGCAGGGGAGAGGACTGAGACAGGGAGATGGGAGAGAGGACAGAGACAGAGGAGAGGCGAGAGAGGACAGAGACAGGGGAGTGGTCAGAGACTGGGGAGGGAGAGAGGACAGAGACAGGGGAGAGGAGAGAGAGGACAGAGACAGGGGAGATGGGAGAGAGGACAGAGACTGGGGAGAGGTCAGAGACTGGGGATGGGAGAGAGGACAGAGACAGGGGAGAGGAGAGAGAGGACAGAGACAGGGGAGATGGGAGAGAGGACAGAGACAGGGGAGAGGTCAGAGACTGGGGATGGGAGAGAGGACAGAAACAGGGGAGAGGAGAGAGAGGACAGAGACAGGGGAGATGGGAGAGAGGACAGAGACAGGGGAGATGGGAGAGAGGACAGAGACTGGGGAGATGGGAGAGAGGACAGAGACTGGGGAGAGGACAGAGACAGGGGAGAGGGGAGCGAGGACAGAGACAGGGGAGAGGAGAGGAGAGAACAGAGACAGAGGGTAAGGAGAGAGGACAGCGACAGGGAGGAGCGCTGACCCTTTTGAAAGGGCAGCATGTCTACTTTACAAAACACACAGACAGCCTCCTCAAGAAAGGACACACACACACACACACGCACACGCACACGCACACGCACACGCACACGCACACACACACACACACACACACACACACACACACACACACACACACACACACACACACACACACACACACACACACACACACACACACCCACACCCACTCTGCCATACACTAGACTTCTAAGGTCCATTCTTTCTTAAGTCTCCCTCGACCCCCCCCCCTTCATTCTTCAGGTCTGTCTGTACCCAACACCAATCATGTAAAAGTTCCATACTGCTCTTTGTGAGTGGTCCCTGGGGGCAGATGCCACTGTTGCATCAGCCTGACGAGGGACCCTGGGCTGGGCCGGGCAGGGGAGCGAGGGGCAGACCCTGGTTTATGGTCCTACCTGGTACACAGACAGAAGGCCTTTATGACCAGGATAAGTTCATATTTGGGTATTGTTGAGGCATCTGTCAGCATGTGTCTGCCTCTGTCATTCTGCTACTAAAGAGAAGGGAGAGAAAGGGAGAGAAAGAGAGATAGAGAGATAGAAGGAGAGAGAGAGAAATGGGAGAGAGAAAGAAAGAAAACAGGAGCGTGAGCGAGAAAGAGAGAGAGAAATCGGAGAGCGTGAGAGAGAAAGAGAGAGAGGGAGAGGGAGAGAGACAAATAGAGGGAGAGAGAGAGAGAGTAAAGCATCTACAGGTATTTAGCAATCGTAATTTGACTCTGCTTCTCACAACAGGAAAATAATCCTGCAGCAACAGGAAATATGAATTATTATGTGGATTACAATTATTTAACTTTTTGTTTGGGTTGATACATTTTCCTTTAGGCAAAGCAAGTCTGACATTTTGAAGTGGAAATTACAAACTTTAAAAGCCTTTCGAACCTTGAACACACTACAGTTTGCTGCGTCGGAAAATCTATAACATTTTAGTGTGAGTGAGCGTAGTGTTGACGGTTGCGTTGGCGCTCAGTCGATTCACTCATCCAAACGTCTCTCTCTGTTCTCCATCCCATTATGTCCTTCCCGTATGAAGAACGTCCCAACACGGAGATGGAGGTTTCCTGTTCATTGGTGCTGTATGCAAACATGTTAAAATGTTTTGCAAACAGTTTTGCAAACATTTCTCCTCACACATGTGCTTTTTTGTCAAGGAGTCGCGAGATTGATTATGGGGACAATGGGTTTGGGGTTGGTGGAGAGATGGCAGAATACGACACAAAAACAAAACTGGAGGCAAAGAGAAGGAAAGAGAAAGAGAGAACAATAAGAGAATAAAACCAAGAGAATACATACATAAATAATCAGACAGGAAGCGTCCCCTCAGGGCCCCAACAGACTGGGGCCAGAGATCCAGAACAGGCCTTTTTTTACCCATCATCCCTCACAGTGGAACACAGGGGCTGTTAGGGGGTCTCCGCTGGTCTGGAACACGCTGGGCACAAAGGGGATTGGCTGCATGACGCTCAGAGTACTGGGATGTTTATCTGCAGTCTATCTACATGTCTATCTGCACGCCTATCTGCATGTCTATCTGCATGTCTATCTGCATCTATCTGCATGTCTATCTGCATGATTATCTGCATGTCTATCTGCATGTCTATCTGCATGTTTATATGCATCTATCTGCATGTCTATCTGCATCTATCTGCATGTCTATCTGCAAAGCCTATCTGCAGGCATATCTGCATCTATCTGCATGTCTATCTAGATGTTTATCTGCATGTCTATCTGCATGTCTATCTGCTGTCTATCTGCATGTCTATCTACATGTCTATCTGCATGTCTATATGCATGTCTATCTAGATGTTTATCTGCATGTCTATCTGCATGTCTATCTAGATGTTTATCTGCATGTCTATCTGCATGTCTATCTGCCTGTCTATCTGCATGTCTATCTAGATGTTTATCTGCATGTCTATCTGCATGTCTATCTGCATGTCTATCTGCATGTCTATCTGCATGTCTATCTGCACGTCTATCTGCATGTCTATCTGCATGTCTATCTGCATGTCTATCTAGATGTTTATCTGCATGTCTATCTGCATGTCTATCTGCATGTCTATCTGCATGTCTATCTGCATGTCTATCTGCATGTCTATCTAGATGTTTATCTGCATGTCTATCTGCATGTCTATCTACATGTCTATCTGCATGTCTATCTGCACGTCTATCTGCACGTCTATCTGCATGTCTATCTAGATGTTTATCTGCATGTCTATCTGCATGTCTATCTACATGTCTATCTGCACGTCTATCTGCACGTCTATCTGCACGTCTATCTGCATGTCTATCTAGATGTTTATCTGCATGTCTATCTGCATGTCTATCTACATGTCTATCTGCATGTTTATCTGCATGTCTATCTGCATGTCTATCTGCATGTCTATCTGCATGTCTATCTGCATGTCTATCTAGATGTTTATCTGCATGTCTATCTGCATGTCTATCTACATGTCTATCTGCATGTTTATCTGCATGTCTATATGCATGCCTATCTGCATGTCTATCTGCATGTCTATCTGCATGTCTATCTGCATGTCTATCTAGATGTTTATCTGCATGTCTATCTGCATGTCTATCTAGATGTTTATCTGCATGTCTATCTGCATGTCTATCTAGATGTCTATCTGCATGTCTATCTGCATGTCTATCTGCATGTTTATCTGCATGTCTATCTAGATGTTTATCTGCATGTCTATCTGCATGTTTATCTGCATGTTTATCTGCATGTCTATCTAGATGTTTATCTGCATGTCTATCTGCATGTTTATCTGCATGTCTATCTGCAGGTCTATCTGCAGGTCTATCTGCATGTCTATCTGCATGTCTATCTGCATGTCTATCTACATGTCTATCTGCATGTCTATCTGCAGGTCTATCTGCAGGTCTATCTGCATGTCTATCTGCATGTCTATCTACATGTCTATCTGCATGTTTATCTGCATGTCTATCTAGATGTCTATCTGCATGTCTATCTACATGTCTATCTGCATGTCTATCTACATGTCTATCTGCATGTCTATCTGCATGTCTATCTACATGTCTATCTGCATGTCTATCTACATGTCTATCTACATGTCTATCTGCATGTCTATCTACATGTCTATCTGCATGTCTATCTACATGTCTATCTACATGTCTATCTGCATGTCTATCTGCATGTCTATCTGCATGTCTATCTGCATGTCTATCTGCATGTCTATCTGCATGTCTATCTGCATGTCTATCTGCATGTCTATCTGCATGTCTATCTACAGGTCTATCTGCATGTTTTATACTGCCTAGTTGGTTTTCATTTCAGTGCAGCATGGCTGTATCTGTCAAGGTGTGGTTATTAACTTCCGGGTCGATTACAGAGAGGTTAATATAATGAGAGATGAATCCAGACAGAAGTGTACTAGTGAGTAGGAATGATGTTTTTATACCGTAGGCCACTGTCAGGTTGAGATTTCTGTACGTGCACCATGAATCACATGCTTCTGTGATATCTTGTGTTGACTTAGTTATTCTCCGGGACATCTTTTAACTGTCATAATAATCCATCTATTCTAGGATTATCCGCAGTTCTCCAGGATGTGAAGTCCACTATCTGTTATTATATATATTTATTTAACCTTTATTTTACTAGGCAAGTCAGTTAAGAATAAATTCTTATTTTCAATGACGGCCTGAAGTGGGTTAACTGCCTGGAACATCAAAAGTCGTGCTATAAATTCACAGACAACACAAAGATTCCTTGATGCCCTTCCAGACTCCCTCTGCCTACCCAAGGACGCCAGAGGACAAAAATCCGTTAACCACCTAACTGAGGATCTCAATTTAACCTTGCGCAATACCCTAGATGCAGTTGCACCCCTAAAAACTAAAAAAAAAAAAAAAAAAAAAAAAAAAAAAATGTCTCATAAGAAACTAGCTCCTGGTACACAGAAAATACCCGAGCTCTGAAGCAAGCTTCCAGAAAATTGGAACGGAAATGGCGCCACACCAAACTGGAAGTCTTCCGACTAGCTTGGAAGGACGGTACCCTGCAGTACCGAAGAGCCCTTACTGCTGCTCGATCGTCCTATTTTTCTAACTTAATTGAGGAAAATAAGAACAATCCGAAATTCCTTTTTGATACTGTGGCAAAGCTAACTAAAAAGCAGCATTCCCAAGAGAGGATGACTTTCACTTTAGCAGTGATAAATTCATGAACATCTTTGAGGAAAAGATTATGATTATTAGAAAGCAAATTACGGACTCCTCTTTAAACCTGCGTATTCCTCCAAACCTCAGTTGTCCTGAGTCTGCACAACTCTGCCAGGACCTAGGATCAAGAGAGACGCTCAAGTGTTTTAGTACTATATCTCTTGACACAATGATGAAAATAATCATGGCCTCTAAACCTTCAAGCTGTATACTGGACCCTATTCCAACTAAACTACTGAAAGAGCTGCTTCCTGTGCTTGGCCCTCCTATGTTGAACATAATAAACGGCTCTCTATCCACTGGATGTGTACCAAACTCACTAAAAGTGGCAGTAATAAAGCCTCTCTTGAAAAAGCCAAACCTTGACCCAGAAAATATAAAAACTATCGGCCTATATCGAATCTTCCATTCCTCTCAAAGATTTTAGAGAAGGCTGTTGCGCAGCAACTCACTGCCTTCCTGAAGACAAACAATGTATACGAAATGCTTCAGTCTGGTTTTAGACCCCATCATAGCACTGAGACGGCACTTGTGAAGGTGGTAAATGACATTTAATGGCATCGGACCGAGGCTCTGCATCTGTCCTCGTGCTCCTAGACCTTAGTGCTGCTTTTGATACCATCGATCACCACATCCTTTGGAGAGATTGAAACCCAAATTGGTCTACACGGACATGTTCTGGCCTGGTTTAGGTCTTATCTGTCGGAAAGATATCAGTTTGTCTCTGTGAATGGCTTGTCCTCTGACAAATCAACTGTACATTTCGGTGTTCCTCAAGGTTCTGTTTTAGGACCACTATTGTTTTCACTATATATTTTACCTCTTGGGGATGTTATTCGAAAACATAATGTAAACTTTCACTGCTATGCGGATGACACACAGCTGTACATTTCAATGAAACATGGTGAAGCCCCAAAATTGCCCTCGCTAGAAGCATGTGTTTCAGACATAAGGAAGTGGATGGCTGCAAACTTTCTACTATTAAACTCGGACAAAACAGAGATGCTTGTTCTAGGTCCCAAGAAACAAAGAGATCTTCTGTTGAATCTGACAATTAATCTTAATGGTTGTACAGTCGTCTCCAATAAAACTGTGAAGGACCTCGGCGTTACTCTGGACCCTGATCTCTCTTTTGAAGAACATATCAAGACCATTTCGAGGACAGCTTTTTTCCATCTACGTAACATTGCAAAAATCAGAAACTTTCTGTCCAAAAATGATGCAGAAAAATTAATCCATGCTTTTGTCACTTCTAGGTTAGACTACTGCAATGCTCTATTTTCCGGCTACCCGGATAAAGCACTAAATAAACTTCAGTTAGTGCTAAATACGGCTGCTAGAATCCTGACTAGAACCAAAAAATTTGATCATATTACCCAGTGCTAGCCTCTCACACTGGCTTCCTGTCAAAGCAAGGGCTGATTTCAAGGTTTTACTGCTAACCTACAAAGCATTACATGGGCTTGCTCCTACCTACCTCTCTGATTTGGTCCTGCCGTACATACCTACACGTACGCTACGGTCACAAGACGCAGGCCTCCTAATTGTCCCTAGAATTTCTAAGCAAACAGCTGGAGGCAGGGCTTTCTCCTATAGAGCTCCATTTTTATGGAACGGTCTGCCTACCCATGTCAGAGACGCAAACTCGGTCTCAACCTTTAAGTCTTTACTGAAGACTCATCTCTTCAGTGGGTCATATGATTGAGTGTAGTCTGGCCCAGGAGTGGGAAGGTGAACGGAAAGGCTCTGGAGCAACGAACCGCCCTTGCTGTCTCTGCCTGGCCGGTTTCCCCTCTTTCCACTGGGATTCTCTGCCTCTAACCCTGTTACGGGGCTGAGTCACTGGCTTGCTGGGGCTCTCTCGTGCCGTCCCTGGGGGTGCGTCACCTGGGTGGGTTGATTCACTGTTGTGGTCGGCCTGTCTGGGTTGCCCCCTTGGGTTGTACCGTGGCGGAGATCTTTGTGGGCTATACTCGGCCTTGTCTCAGGATGGTGAGTTGGTGGTTGAAGATATCCCTCTAGTGGTGTGGGGGCTGTGCTTTGGCAAAGTGGGTGGGGTTATATCCTTCCTGTTTGGCCCTGTCCGGGGGTGTCCTCGGATGGGGCCACAGTGTCTCCTGACCCCTCCTGTCTCAGCCTCCAGTATTTATGCTGCAGTAGTTTATGTGTCGGGGGGCTAGGGTCAGTTTGTTATATCTGGAGTACTTCTCCTGTCCTATTCGGTGTCCTGTGTGAATCTAAGTGTGCGTTCTCTAATTCTCTCCTTCTCTCTTTCTTTCTCTCTCTCGGAGGACCTGAGCCCTAGGACCATGCCCCAGGACTACCTGACATGAGGACTCCTTGCTGTCCCCAGTCCACCTGGCCATGCTCCTGCTCCAGTTTCAACTGTTCTGCCTTACTATTATTCAACCATGCTGGGTCATTTATGAACATTTGAACATCTTGGCCACGTTCTGTTATAATCTCCACCCGGCACAGCCAAAAGAGGACTGGCCACCCCACATATGCTCTCTCTAATTCTCTCTTTCTTTCTCTCTCTCTCGGAGGACCTGAGCCCTAGGACAGTGCCCCAGGACTACCTGACATGATGGCTCCTTGCTGTCCCCATTCCACCTGACTGCTGCTGCTCCAGTTTCAACTGTTCTGCCTTATTATTATTCGACCATGCTGGTCATTTATGAACATTTGAACATCTTGGTCATGTTCTGTTATAATCTCTACCCGGCACAGCCAGAAGAGGACTGGCCACCCCACATAGCCCGGTTCCTCTCTAGGTTTCTTCCTAGGTTTTGGCCTTTCTAGGGAGTTTTTCCTAGCCACCGTGCTTTTACACCTGCATTGTTTGCTGTTTGGGGTTTTAGGCTGGGTTTCTGTACAGCACTTTGAGATATCAGCTGATGTACGAAGGGGCTATATAAATAAATTTGATTTGATTTGATTTGATTTGGTAACCTAGTCAGCTCAGGGGATTTGAACTTGCAACCTTCCGGTTACTAGTCCAACGCTCTAACCACTAGGCTATCCTGCCGCCTCTA